>NW_021320146.1:493188-502597 GCF_001605985.2 Dendrobium catenatum | reverse complement strand
TAAAAATTCAATTGAACTTATTAAGTCTGCATTTGAATTTATGTCATGATGTTGTTGCGTCTCTGTGAATATTCGCTGGACGGTAGCAGAAAATATATAGTTTAAATGCCGCTCAAGCGTTGTAGTTCGAAGATGCCAGCACACAAGCAGATAAGTGAGAGTAGGGTCTGTAACATTTATGAAGAAACCAAGATTTTTTACGTGGAAAACCTTAAAAGAGGGGAAAAACCATATGGCGCGTCTAAGCCCAGTGTTGAATGATATCCATCTAGTATTTGACAATCGATTTACAAATTTGAGTGAGACCGCTTCTTAGAGAGAGGCCTTAGCTTGATGTACAAATAGTACGTCCATATAGAAGAACGTCATTACAGCTCGGGTGGGAAGTTTACAATAATCAAACTAGACATGTTTGTTTGGTTGGAAGGGATCATTGTCGAGCAAAGAGACAGAGGTCAGAAGGACTGTACGCTCTAGGCAGGAGTACCGGATCTGAAAGACCGTTGTTGGGCGAGGAGACCAGTCTGGTCTGAAAGACGTTGTTGAAGGATGACCGGAGGTAAGAAAGCTCCCATTTTTTTGTGATGGAGGTCGGAGTGAGCATAGTAGACGACGGAGGTCGAGAGGACCGTAGTCGCGGTATAGGTAGACTGGGTCAGAAAGACCGTTGTCTATGATGGAGGTTGGAATGGACGTAATGGGCAACGGAGGTCCGGGAGGACCGTAGTCGACAGGGAGATACTTCGGTAGAAATTAGGGTGTAAGATGGTTGTCCAGCGGAGTCCGGGTCTTAAGTGGTGGTCTGACAGAATTCAGGCTCAAGTGTTGTCCGGCCGGAGCAACGACGTCAGGCGGTGATCCGGCGGAGTGAGGGCTTCAAGTAGTGGTTCGGAAGAAGTCTGGCCTCAGGATGGAGCAATGACGTCAGGCGGCTGCAATGCGTGTCAAGCGGTGATCCGGTGAGGTGAGGGCTCAAGTGGAGTCCGGATGAAGTTCGGGCCTCAGGTGGTGGTCCGGCGGAGCAACGGCGTCAGGCGGTGGTCCGGCGGAGGTGAGGGCCTCAAGTGGTGGTCCGGCAGAGCAACGACGTCAGGTGGTGGTCCGGCAGAGGTGAGGGCCTCAAGTGGTGGTCCGGAAGAAGTTCGAGCCTAGGTGGTGTCCAACGGAGCAACGGCGTCAGGCGGTGTCCGGCGGAGGTGAGGGCCTCAAGTGGTGGTCGGCAGAGCAACGGCGTCAGGACGGTGGTCCGACGAAGGTGAGCCTCAAGTGTGGTTCGCGGAAGAAACGGCGTCAGGCGGTGGTCCGGCGGAGGTGAGGGCCTCAAGTGGTGGTCCGCGAGCATAGGGAGTCAGGTGTGGTCCGGTGGAAGTCCGGGGTGGTCGAGGAGGCAAGGAAGCAAGAGCGATCTCCGATCTCTCGCTTTTTTCCTTAGGCTTAGAGATCCCTTTTCAAGAGAGAGGAAGCTCTATTATAGATTTATGGAGTGGCATGGTCGAAAATAGGTGAGAGAAAGGTGAAATGGGAGTGTCGGATGACACGGCCGATGTGAATCCCTTGATCATACACGTTCTTTGAGACATTTGAAGACCTTAATGATGTCGGAATTCCTCAATCTTTGGTCGTTGGACGTCTCGTCGACCGCTCGATTCAAGTATAAGCTTGTTATGTTTGAAAAACCGTTTGGTAATCCAATTTGTGGTTGAACCTATCACACGCTTTGGGTCCTGTGATTTGGTCCATTTGGACTCGGATTGAGTCGAATTGGTGTCGTTGGGTTCGTATTTCCGAGACGCTCAGTTCGACTATAAGTTTGCTGAAATCGGAGTTCAGATTGTCTCCGATATAATTTTGAAGTTTTCCAACTTGATTTGCATCGAGATTCGCGGCCCCTGATTAAGATGAATTTTTGACGACGTATCAATGTTTTTTTTTTATATAATTTTATTATTTATTAATCATCTATTTTTAAAAGAAAAAAAATTATTTGAAATGAATAACTTATAAAGAATTCTTTTTGATTTATTGTGCTTGTTTGGCCTCTAAATTTATCTGCTTAGTCAAATCATATGCTAAGGTTTCGTTTGGTACAACTTATTTATTATTTCTTAAAGCGGCATGTTTGAACAAAAATTTTAATTTTGATACTAAAAAGTCATTTTAATAAATAATAAAAAGCCTTCCCAAACGAAGCCTACTTCTATTCTTCTAGACTATCTCAAAATTCAAATGGCAGGCTTAAATTTATGCTCTCTTGAATCAGAATTTATAATATCCTAATACTGACAACATTGATGCTATTAACACGGTCGTTGTTAGGTTCAAAGTCTTGTGTGAAAAAAATAAAATGTCGTATTACGTAGTTGACAACAAGTATAAAACTTGTCGAATAATCATGACATTAATCTTTTAGCATATAATTGTTGTTGTTTGATCTCATTTATTGTATTAATATTAACATAAAATAAGAAAATATTCAAATTTATTTTGATGAGATTTATATAAAAATGTACTCAAAGAAATCTCTTTATTATTTAATGTGTATTACTATTATATATGAATATGATGTAAGTCTACATAAAATTATAATTGAAAAGGCCGTAATTTTTCTTAGTGAGAAAATCTAATAAACTTACACAGGCGGCAACGGCTGCCTATCCATTGTTCATTCAAATGACGAACCCAAACGGTCCGTTCACTTTCTGTGCCACACGCCCCTCTTCTCCTGCATCTACCTGCTTTTCACGATCACCTCCTCAACCCCAGCACTCTCTCCTCATCTCTATATCTCTCGCCATCAAAAACTCCCCTCAAACCCCTCTCTCCATCTCCCTCAAACCCCTCCTCCCTTCCCTCACCCCCTCACTCTTCTCTTCCCTTCTATCCCTCAATCCCCTCTCCCTCCCCCCATCCTCCCTCATCTCTTTCTTCCACCACCTATCCTCGCATGGAGCCCCCCACTTCATCCATACCCCGCTCTCCTACATTTCCATGTCCCTCTTCCTTCTCCGCCACCGTCTCCCTTCTGTTGCTGCCCCTCTTCTCCGTTTCCTCGTCTCCCGTACAGGCCACTCCTCCGCTTCCTCCATTCTCTCCTTCGCCACCACCGCTTCCTCTCCGGGTCCCCTCCACCCTGTCCTCCTGGACTCCATCATGTCTGCGTACGCCGATGCGGGCTTCTTCGACGATGCCATCCAGTGCTTCCGCTTTGCGCGCCACCGTTTTATGCGGCTCCCTTTATCTGCTTGTTCGGTCCTCCTCCGCCGTCTCCCTGCGGCTGACAAGGCCCATGCGTTCTTGATGGAGACTGTGAATGCAGGGGTTTCTGTAAAAATCCAAGATTTCAATGTTTTGATTCATAGGTTTTGCAAGGAGGGGAAGCTTAGTAATGCCCATCAGGTGTTTGATGAAATTCCTAATCATAGTTTGCAGTATAATGCAGTTACTTTCAACACTTTAATCAACGGTTATTGTAAATGTGGCAGCTTAGATTTGGGGTTGGAAATGAAGGGTATCATGAAGCACGCTGGAATTACAGAGGATGTGTTCACTTACTCAATTTTGATTCGAGCGTTTTGTGTGGCGGGAAAGTTGTTAGATGCCACGAAGATGTTTGAGGAAATGTGTGACAGAGATCTTGTACCTAATAAAGTTTGTTTCACTTGTCTGATTGATGGGCATTGCAAGGATGGGAAGGTGGGGGTAGGAATGGACATTTATAAGGAGATGACGAGGAAAGGAGTTGAACCAGATTTGATCACTTTCAATGCTCTTGTGAATGGGCATTGCAAGAATGGGGATTTATTAGAGGTCGAGAAGATTATGGAGGAGATGAAGAGAAGGGGTTTCAAGCCAGACAAGGTAACATATACAACTCTTATTGATGGGTGTTGCAAGAAAGGGGATTTACATATGGCACTTGAGACCAAACGAAAGATGGTAGTCGAAGGGGTTGAGCTGGATGAGGTGACCTACACAGCACTTATATCAGGATTGAGTAGAGAAGGGTGGGTGGTAGAGGCAGAGATGATCTTGCATGAGATGATGAGTACTGGCATAGATCCTCATGAGATAACATATAATTTGGTCATTGATGCTTTGTGTAAGAAAGGAGAGGTCAGGGCAGGTTTTAAGTTGCTGCGTGAGATGCAAAGTAAGGGTCTTAAACCAGGAGTTGTCACATACAATATCATCATGAATGGGCTGTGCAAGCTTGGGCAGATGAAAAATGCCAATGTGCTTCTTAATGCTATGCTTAATGTTGGTGTTGTCCCTGATGATGTTACCTATAATACTCTCTTGGATGGACATTGCAAGCTTGGAGAAGTAGATCGTGAGATGATAAGTGGTGAAATAGGAATGGTTTCAGATTTTGCAACTTACACTTCTCTGATAAAAAATTCCCTCAGAAGGCCTAAAGGAAATACGAAACAGGAGAAGAATGTCGATTCTTGAGGTTCTAAGGACTGTTATGTGATGTCCGTTATTTAGTTCACTGAAGTCCTCTATCATATATGTGCTTCCCAGGGTGCAAGTTCTGGGGCCGATTCTCATCGATTCAAGTAATTCTTTTCCACCTCTCCTACTCCAAGTTGCTTAATTCATTCATGAATAGGCTGACATCTATTGTACAATTTACGTGAGAGTTGGGAATATCATCCTTTGGAATTATGCTTGATCAAACCTTTTGAGTTGTTGAACGTCATAGAACAAACTAATTTACTGGCCTTATTCCTATGTAGTAAACATTTTTTTGTTATTTTTTAGTTGTATATATGTTCGTTTGACAAGGCTGTTAATGTATCTCTTTGGTTCATCCTCCTATAAATAGGATGCCTTAGGATGTATGCTGCTTATTTTAAAAGGATAAGCATAATGAAGCCCTTATAGTTTGTTGACTTATGTTGAACTAGTTTAATTTGATGTTTAATTTCCTTTATTTCATTTAATTTCATTCAGTGGAGTATTATTTATTCAATCTATGTTGGTCAAACCGAAATATTTGGTAAAAGGCTAATTGTATGTCTATATATGCTAATATAGGTAACTCATAGGTACTAAGCATCTCCACTCTTGGGGAGCTCAGTCCAAAGGCACTCTCACCCAAAATGAGCCTCACTTTGAGGAGCACTCGTCGGAGCATGGTCAAAGACAGGCAGGTACTCAGCCAATAAGACTCGCATTATAAAAGCGTGCTCCCAAGGAGCCCGATCAAGGAGGCACATATTGTAAGCTAGTTTGACCAATGAACTCGTCTCTGTAAGCCTTCACTTGAAGTAGCACTCAGTTGCTCTCCCCAATCAATGATGTATGCTTTCCAAAGATATCCCTATCCAATCTACATGAAGCACACACCTACAAAATCCGCAATTATGGCTCCCACAACTATGTTCTTACCCAACTTATAGCCACTTGCATGGAATACTTGCCTAGAAGACTCGTCACTCACCCCGAGCAACTCACTACTTATCCATGGCACTTGCCTTTGAGGAGTTGCCCAGAACACTCGCCACATTTAACTCGCAACCCACCTAGGGTACTCGCCAGAGACATTCAAAGCCATGTCAAAGTTGATAGTCATGTGTAGAAAATTTGGCTTAGTCCATATGTCTATTCTAGTATGTACTTGGCAAATATGTATTATTTTTTTTCCTTTTATGCGTAGTATTTTATTTAGCCCTCTTAACCTTATAAATTCATGCCATTTTCATTATTTGCAGAGATTATCTAACACATTTGTTCTTCTTCATACATTTAGGGGGGCATTTGTTTAGCTGCGAAAAGAATGCAAAGTAAATTGAAATTTAGTTGGAATATTTTGAGTTATTTGGATGAATGTAAAACAAATGCAATTAATTACTTTTTTTATGTAGTTTGAAGTAAAATAAATATAGTTTAAAGCTCAACGATGGCGATAGTCGGTGGTAGCGACAACTGGTGTCCAGCAAGCGGTAGCTAGTGACCGGCAATAGCAGAAGTGGTGTATAGCACTTGCAGCCGGCAACAAAAGCATAGTTAGCTTGCAGGTATTTTGGAATTTGTCCAAAAATGGATGATTTTTAAATTCATAAAAAATGAACCACTTAGTGAGTGAATTTGAAATTTATAAAAATTATTTTGAAGTCTTTTTTCATCTAAAACTTTAAAACCCTTGCATGGTTATACTCACTTTTCATCAAACTAAAGAGCCCCTTACTCTCCCTCTTGATTTTTACTCTATCTTGCCGGACTTGTTAGTAGAGTAAGGTATTACTCACGAATAAATTTGAATCCAATACTAATGATGATAATTTTCAATCTATGAAAGCTAACTTACCTACCAATTTGAGGCTTTCCTTCATCGTTATCATCTTTCATCTAATGTATACATTTACATACTGAATTAAGGCGTTCCTTCCTATTAATGAGCTTTCATCTAATGTATACATTCTGCTTGTTCTAATTTCTTTATAATTTGCTTGTCACGTGTACCTCAGAACCACTGTTTGTAGTCATTTTCTGCCAATGTGAATACTACTTGAGTCTTCCTATATGTTTTTTGTAAGTTGATGGTTTAACTCTGCACTTATGAAGATGATAACTTGTGCAGTCAGATTGCTGTATGGCAGAAGTTGTAGTACCAAAGTGATACATCACACCAAACATTCGACGAAGGGATTGGCCTAAATCATCACCACCACAATTTTATTTCAAATAATTGTTTTCTTTTAAACAATTCTTTATATCTTCATCAAATCATAGTTGCAGGATGGAGCGAAATGAGGTATCCACCTGATACGGTTCTTCGTGAACCGCCCAAAGCGGACCCGGCTGGGCCGGTTTATGTATACAGGAGGCGGGCTAAGCTGCCTCCTTACGTGGGGATTGAGGGGCCCACTTTGGGCGGGATTTAGAGAGAGTAAAGGAGGCGGGCAGCAATTAGAGAAATCCTTTTGAATTAGATTTGAATTTGATTTATTCTAGGAAAGCTTTTATTGGCTTTGTATTAGGAACTATGTATTAAATGGAAGAGGGAGGCTAGGGTTAGGGTTATGCATGATTATTGTTTCTCTTGGAGTGCTCTTTGGTGTCTTGGGCTCTAGGCTTCTCGTCTAGAGATTGGGAGAGAACGATCCTCCTCTCGAATTGAGGATCAATTGTATCTTTGTTTCGTCTTGCTTCGCTTTGATTTCTATAAAATTATCTACTGATTTTGTTTGTTTCCACCCAAATTCTTCTATTTTTCTCGCTGATTTTACCGATTATTGTTAGGTTTGCTTGTGAACTCAAGTATTCCCATTAGGGTTACTTGCGAACTTAAGTATTTCCTATCACCACCATTTTTATTTATATGTAAGTAGATGGTTTATACTTTGTCCGTAGTTTATATAAAGTCTTATGTCGCAACTGTTTGCAGTTGAATTATGAAACCCAAGTGCTCTAAAGAACTTTTAGCGTTCATGTGATGGTATTTTCTAGATTACACTCGTATTCCATGTGATGGCCTCCTTTTGATGATCCAGGAGAAGCAAATAAGGATGCCTGCAAGATTCCAAGAGAAATTTAATTTCCAATTTGCCTGGTTTTTGAAGGAGTTTTGTCAAGGTTGAGATTGGAGGGAATTCGAGGATTTTGATTTGTGCTGGCATTATTTTGTGGCTTTATGAAGAGACAAAGACTCGGGTTTGGTGGTTCAGAGTTTAAAAAAATACAAATAAAAGGTGACAGAGGTCATCATAGACCTTGAGGATGAATCCATCAAGCAAAGTCAAACTTCAATTCATTTATTCAATTCTTAAAAAAAGAGATTTAATATATAGCAAACTAAATTAGAATTATATAGAACAATGTGCAAAAGTCAAAGTCGGCCATGATAAAAAAGGAAAGAGGGTGGTCTTCGGTTGGTTGCAATCTTCATGAATCTTCTTGGATTGACTGAACATGCAATTTTGAAAAGATAGTTGTCTTGATTTGAATCTCATTGCTTTCTGAAGATGTAGAGGTGTCGAACGAGGCATCTTTAGAAGGTGGAGTTTCTTGGCCTTGACTTGAGCATATGTTGGAAATATTCAATGAAGGGACCAACAAAGCTAGATTGAAATCCTTTTTGCTTTAAAATTTGTAATTCTTGTGTGAGGATGATTTTCAATCTGTTAGACCAGTCCACTGGACGGTCCAGACGGGACCAGCTTAAGGACGAAACTACGGAGCTTTTCCGCCTCGTACGGATGTCGCGCGAGCCGCAAGTCCACGGGAGCTATTTTAGGAAGGAATTTTGAGGAAGTTTAGGAGGGAAATTAATTGTAGGGACTACTTAGAGATTTCCTTTATATTTATATGCATTAAATACTTTGTTTTCCTAGGATTAGGGCATCTTGAATTTGGCTGAAATTTGAGATCTCTTAGATTTAGGTTTTCTTTTGGGCTCTAGCGGCATCTAGAGATTTTGGAGAGGTCGAATCTCCTCTCGAATAGAGGATCAACTTTATCTTGCTATTTTCCATTTCCCTTTCATCAAATAATACAAATTATCTACTGTTTTCGTGTTTTTTTTTTTTTTTGCGGGATGTTGGTGTAGAAGCTCGCTGATTTCCGAAGATTGATAGGGAAAGAAGCTCGCTGATTTCCGAAGATTGATAGGAAATACTTGAGATCTACAAGTACTTCCTATCACAATCCTGATGTTATGCTCTAGTCTATGACAGGAATTGTTTTCCTTGAATCAAGTGATGAGATGTTGGATACCCTATTTACCAGGAAAGGAGATGATCTTACCCATAGATCATCAACCAATACAATATTTGAAGAGTTATGTTTATTGAAAAACAATTCGCTTAGATGTGCAGTAGTTCGTGCAAGGTTTTATTTTTGGTAGTATTTTGAAGCCTTCAAACAAAAAGGCGGGCATCTGCCAACCTCTTTTAGTATTTAGCTATCCCTGGGAGTCCATCTCAATGAACTTTTTAGGACTACTGGAGATTTACTAATAATTCAATCATCTCTTTATCATCTTCAATCCCCAGCAATATTTTATGCTTAGTTCCTTGTAAAATGGCTATCATAAATGAGTAAGCAGTGAAGGAGTTCTTTCAACAGATATTCATGCAAGCGCTTCAAATTATCCACGTCCATTGTTTCCAAAAGGAACAATAAGTTTTTGATAGGAAATACTTGATTTCAAGTAGTTCCTAACCCAAAACTGAAGCCGAACAAGGAGAAAAACTGCTGTCTCCAACAGTGGACAGCAACTATGCGCAGGAAAAACAGTGAATATTGCGAGAATATTGGGAGACAACGCAAGCAAAGACTTGTATTTTTACTAGTAGACGAAACAAATAGCAAGATACAATTTGTTCTTCAATTCGAGAGGAAGAACGTACTCTCCCAAAGTCTCCGGCGAAGCCAAGAGCCCAAGACAAAACCTAGATCTCAA
>NW_021320146.1:388754-493088 GCF_001605985.2 Dendrobium catenatum | reverse complement strand
GGTAGCGACGGCTGGTGTCCAGCGGGCGATAGCTAGTGATCAACAATAGCAGAAGGGGTGTATAGCACTTGCAGCCGGCAACAAAGCATAGTTTAACTTGCAGGTATTTTGGAAATTTTGTCCAAAAATGGAATGATTTTTAAATTATTAAAAAAATGATCCACCGAAGTGAATTTGAAATTTATAAAATTATTCTGAAGTCATTGTTTCATCCTAAAAACTTAAAACCCTTGCATTTGTTAGAATTTATACTCACTTTTCATTAAACCAAAGAGCCCCTTACTCTCCCTTTTATTTTTACTCTATCTTGCCGGACTTGTTAGTAGAGTAAGGTAATACCCACCCTCTTATTTTTACTCTATCTTGCCGGACTGTGTAGTAGAGTAAGGTTAATACCCACGGATAAATTTTGAATTCAACACTAATGATGATAATATTCAATCTATTAAAGCTAACTTACCTACCGATTTTTGGCTTTCCTTCATTGTTATCATCTTTCATCTAATGTATAACATTTACATATTGAATTAAGGCGTTCCTTTCCTATTAATGAGCTTTCATCTAATGCATACATTCTGTATGTTCTAATTCCTTTATAATTTGCTTGTCACGTGTACCTCAGAACCACTGTTGTAGTCATTTTCTGCCAATGTGAGTACTACTCGCGTCTTTCCTATATGTTTTTTGTAAGTTGATGGCATAACTCTGCACTTATGAAGATGATAGCTTGTGCAGTCAAATTGCTGTATGGCAGAAGTTGTAGTACCCAAGTGAGACATCACACCAAACATTCGATGAAGGATTGGCAAAAACCTAAATCATTACCACCCACAATATTATCTCCAATAATTATTTTCTTTTAACAATTCCTTATAACTTCATCAAAATCATAGTTGCAGGATGGAGCGAAATGAGGTGTCCACCTGATATGGTTCTTCCTGAACCACCCAAAATCGGCCCCAGCTAGGCCGGTTCACGTACACAGGAGGCGGGCTTAAGCCGCCTTCTTACGTGGGGATTGAGGGCCCACTTGGGGCGGATCTTGAGAGAGGAAAGGGACGGCCAGAATTAGAGAAATCATTTTGAATTGAATTTGAATTGAATTTGATTTATTCTAGAAAAGCTTTTATTGGCTTGTATTAGAAGTATGTATTAAAAGGAAGAGGGAGGCTAGGGTTAGGGTTATGCATGATTATTGTTCTCTTAAGTGCTCTTTGGTGTCTTGGGCTCTATGCTTCTCGTCTAGAGATTGGGAGAGAACGATCCTCCTCTCGAATTGAGGATCAATTGTATCTTTGTTTCGTCTTGCTTCGCTTTGATTTCTATAAAATTATCTACTGATTTTGTTTGTTTCCACCCAAATTCTTCTATTTTTCTCGCTGATTTTACCGATTATTGTTAGGTTTGCTTGTGAACTCAAGTATTCCCATTAGGGTTACTTGCGAACTTAAGTATTTCCTATCACCACCATTTTTATTTATATGTAAGTAGATGGTTTATACTTTGTCCGTAGTTTATATAAAGTCTTATGTCGTAACTGTTTGCAGTTGAATTATGAAACCCAAGTGCTCTAAAGAACTTTTAGCGTTCATGTGATGGTATTTTCTAGATTACACTCGTATTCCTTTTAATGGCCTCCTTTTGATGATCCAGGAGAATCCAGGCTAACAGATAAAGCCAAGCAAAGGAGGTCTACAAGATTCCAAGAGAAATTTAATTTCCAGATTGCCTGGTTTTTGAAGGAGTTTTGTCAACATTGAGATTGGAGGGATTTTGTGGCTTTATGAAGAGATAAGGACTCGGGTTTGGTGGTTTAGAGTTAAAAAAATACAAAAAAAAGGTGACAGAGGTCATCATAGACCTTGAGGATGAAGCCATCAAGCAAAGTCAAACTTCAATTCATTTATTCAGTTCTTAAAAAAAGAGATTTTATATATAGCAACTAAATTAGAATTATATAGAACAATGTGCAAAAGTCAAAGTCGGCCATGATAAAAAAGGAAAGAGGGTGGTCTTCGGTTGGTTGCAATCTTCATGAATCTTCTTGGATTGGTTGAACATGGAATTTTGAAAAGATAGTTGTCTTGATTTGAATCACATTGCTTTCTTAAGATGTAGAGGCGCCGACCAAGGCATCTTTAGAAGGTGGAGTTTCTTGGCCTTGACTTGAGCTTATGTTGGAAATATTCAATGAAGGGACCAACAAAGCTAGATTGAAATCCTTTTTGCTTTAAAATTTGTAATGCTGGTGTGAGGATGATTTTCAATATGTTAGATCGGGTTCACTGGACCGATCCAGCCAGTCCAAGCTGGATCGGCTTACGGGCGAAACAGCAGAGCTTTCTGCCTCCTGCGGATGCCGCGCGAGCTGCAAGTCCATGGGAGCCGTGTTAGGAAGGAATTTTGAGGAAGTTTAGGAGGGAAATTGAATGTAGGGACTATTT
Source organism: Dendrobium catenatum (assembly GCF_001605985.2). Lineage (NCBI taxonomy): Eukaryota > Viridiplantae > Streptophyta > Magnoliopsida > Asparagales > Orchidaceae > Dendrobium > Dendrobium catenatum. The sequence continues at coordinate 490,644 of NW_021320146.1, read as the reverse complement.
AGATATTTCCTTTTCAATTGTATACATTAAATACTTTGTTTTCCTAGGGTTAGGGCATCTTGAATTTGGCTTAAATTTGAGATCTCTTAGATTTAGGTTTTCTTTTGGGCTCTAGCGGCATCTAGAGATTTGGGAGAGATCGATCCTCCTCTCGAATAGAGGATCAATTGTGTCTTGTTATTTTTTATTTCCCTTTCATCATATAATACAAATTATCTACTGTTTCCGTGTGTTTTTTGCGGATGTTGGTGTAGAAGCTCGTTGCTTTCCGAAGATTGATAGGAAATAGTTGAGATTTACAAGTACTTCCTCTCACAATCCTGATGTTATGCTCTAGTCAAGTGATGAGATGTTGGATACACTATTTATCAGGAAAGGAGATGATCTTACCCATAGATCCTCAACCAATATTAGATTTGAAGAGTTATGTTTATTGGAACAGAACGGGCTTAGATGTGCAGTAGTTCGTGCAAGGTTTTATTTTTGGTAGTATTTTGAAGCCTTCAAACAAAAAGGCAGGCATTTGCCAACCTCTTTTAGTATTTAGCTATCCCTGGGAGTCCATCTCAATAAACTTCTTAGTAGGACTACTGGAGAGTTAATAATAATTCAATCATCTCTTTATCATCTTCATTCCCAAGCAATATTGTATGCTTAGTTCCTTGTAAAATGGCTATCATAAATGAGGAAGCAGTGAAGGAGTTCTTTCAACAGATATTCATGCAAGCGCTTCAAATTATCCACGTCCATTGTTTCCAAAAGGAACAATAAGTTTTTCAGTACTATTAAAAGTGGTGAACATGACAATGCGTCGGATGTTGTGAGGCTACAATTCTTGGCATCTAAAGACATGGATGATAGTGTCACTAACATTTGATTTGCCTTCCTGTATGATATGAAAAAAAAAATTTAATTAATAAAGCTAGTATAACCTTTATTATTAGAAGATAAAGAAGTGCACAAAGGGTAGCTCTTGTTATGAAAGATCTTCTGTTCGACCTAAAAGGTTTGTTATAGGAGGATTGCATTTTGGATATTAAGACCACCTGTCCATGAGGTGGGTTGAAGGAGATTTGCCAGATCTTGACAAAGAGGAAATCCTCGAACATAGGGGTGGAACCCTCAAGTGCCCAGGGAAAAAAATGTTTATTAGATGGATTTTTATGTAATTTGTATCCTACATCTTTTTTTTACTCTTTATTATAGGAGTCTTTAGGCAATTGCCCCCCTAAAAGAATTAAAATATTATGATCTTTAGGCGGTTTTCTCCCTAGCAGAATTATACACAGTGTAGAGATGTTATTACAAGGTTTTTAGGCAATCACCCTCAACATAATTAAACACATTGTGTAGAGGTGTTATTGTTTGGAAACCCCTGCAGGGACGTTTCCCCTTGACCGCACAGGTTGAACCCCGTCAGGGGGCGTTGCCCCCTTGGATCCTCAGCATATCTACAAAGCGTATAACGATCAAGGATATATAGGGTTTGAGCCAAATTCAAGGCAAGTCCAACATGCGTCTTGTAGGAAGTTGAATGATTAATCAATCATATCATTTTGATTTTTTTTGCAAACAAATTATTCATACTTCAACCTAATTTTTATTTAAGAATAATTGTCATTATATAAGATGTTGATGAGATTTTTAAAATGTATTATGTATTCAAGTAAAAAAAATCATTAGTCACTAAAATTATATATATATATATATATATATATGAAAAAAAAAATCTACACTTTTATTTGCCTCCTTTGACGACCCTCCAAGAACATCATCGTGACCTCCCAACCATTTCCCGGCAGTTGGACAATAGTCCAGCACTATATGGCAACCCTCCAATGCACGAATTAGTAGGTCCGGTCACCGGACCTAAATTTGCATCCGAAACCTTGCGCTTTTCATGCGCTTTTGATGTATTTTTACAAAAGGACAGCTAATATGCGCTTTTATTGAGTATTTGAAAAGTGCAACAAACACATGAGTGAGATATTCGTTGAGCTTTTGCTTTATTTTTTTCAAATACTCAACAAAAAAACAGCTAATATGCAATTAAAATTGTATATTTGTTGCACTTTTGCAAAAATACATCAAAAGCACAGTAAAAGCGCATGAAAAGCACACGGGTTCTGGACGCAGATTCTGGTCTGACCGGACCTAATAATTGGCCCGCCATGCCAGGCAAAATTCGCCTCCCTACAACGTTTAACAACTGCAATTGATCTTGCGAAGTTCTGTGAGAGTTGCAATGATTGGTATTGTCACTATGAAGCAAGCGCAGTGGTAACGAAAAAATCAAGTTAGACTTCCAAATCCCCAAGATCCATCTCTTAGAACTTCTGAGATTATTATCATGTAGGTTATTTATGATTTTGATTTTATGGAGCAAAAAAGCAATGAGAATTGAAAGGCAAACATTAGCGCTTTTCTGAACTTGTCTTTCTGAATTTCTACATTTTATTTCTTTTCAAACAACCATTCATAGCCTTCAATATTTGTCTCCAAAGGCTTTGTTTGGGACGGCTTTTTTGTTGCTTCTTTAAGAAGTAGCAAGAAAATCATCCCAAACGAAACCTTAGTTTGGTAGAGCTTTAGCTGTCTTAGCAGTTATGAACTTGTAGAAGATTTCTGGATTGATGATGAACCTGTTTTCTCTAAAGCTTATTTAGTTTATTTTTCTCTCTTTTTAAATGGAAATATATTGTACATATTGATTATTTCATTTTCTATCATATTGAGTGAGAAAATAACATTATTTTTCTAGAGAATTTTGAGAAAGTAGGGGTGTCAATTATTGACACGACCCGACAACCTGACCTGGAAAATCCGGATTATGGTCGACCCGTTTAACAAACAGTCCGGGTTCGGGTTTCAATTTTCGGCCCGTTTTTAAAATGGGTCGGTTTAGGGTCAACCCGATAACCCGAAATTGAGTCGGGATTGACCCGGTTGCCAACCCGCCTCACGTAGTCCCATCCACGATTGGCACTCCGCAGTCCGCACCAGCCGACCGACGTCTCTACTCGCGTCAAACAGCACAAGCACACCACAGTTCCATCATCAGGCCAGACACACCACTCGAGTCAAACCATACATGCACATCTAGGAGCTGCACCGGTCTCGCCCGCCCTCACATAGAAAGTTTGTAAATTTTGAAAATTCTGCATCTATCTAACAACCAAAAACCTACACTAATACTAATAGTAATAAAGAGTGTAGGTGTTTTCTCACATGGTCATACTCTCCACTCTAACATCAGCCACAGATCAAACTTATGAATCTTCACAATGTCTGATTAAAAAATTTGAGATTTTTTTTTATTAAATAGGAAATAAAACTGTTATTTGATTGTTTGGATTGGGACTCTTCAATCATAATGCCAATTATTAATACCCTATTACCCTCATTCCAATCATTCAATGTTGATTGGACAGCCATGATTAAATTTTTTAATTAAAATAATTTAAAAAATGGAATTAATTCTAGCCATTCATGAATTAATGATTTGTTTTACTAAGGCTAGACTTGAAAGCAGCCAAATTAGAGAGAATCCAAGTTCTTTAGTGGAAATTGTTATCAGGGAAACAGTCCAATGAATAGGACACTTAATCTCATCTCATGATGATGACAAATTTATGCTGATAGGCCATATTGTTTAGGGAAGTGACAGTTCAAACTAATCTCCATCATTTCAGGCTAATGGATACACATAGGTGGAGCTAAGGGGTATGTGAGGAGAAATTATTGTGTACGTAATTCGAACGCAAAATAAGGTTCGGATGCTGCATATTTACTGCTTATTTTACTGTGTATTTTTTGATACATAATTTTTTCTACATATTTTTTTGCATATTTATTGTGTATTTAGTGAATATTATTTATCTGCTGTTTAGTTGTCACGAAAAAATTATGTATAAAAAAAATATGCAATAAAATAAGCAGTAAATATGCAGCATCCGAACCTTATTCTGCGTTCTGATTGCGTACTCAATAATTTCTTGTATGTGAGGGCATGTCTCAATCATCTGTATATTTGAGTAATTTTATTTGGTGATTTTTTTTTTAACTTTAGATTTGGTGTTATTAATTAGGTTTTGCAATTTTAGTCATTGTGTAGCTCATTAATTAGATTTATGAGTTGATTTATGCTTCGTTTTGGGGCAGTTTTCTTGTTGGTTTTTAAAGTAGTTTTTTAGTACACAAATTTATTGAACTGGAAATTTGTGTACTAGAAAAATGCTTTAGAAAGCTGTGAAATTTATTAAGCAAAAAAAGTTAAACTCGTAACTATAGAGATATTGTCCGCTTTGGTCTAAGGGCCTCACGATTTTGTCTTGTTGGTGTAACTTCTTAGGAGGTCACTCATCTCAGAATTTCTTTAGTATTAACACACTTAACTATGAAGTTTCTTAATAAAATTTTGACTATTACACCAAAATGCATTTTGATGTTTAATTTTTTAACTGCTTTTGCATGAGGGGTTTCACAGTTGTCCCAAACAAAGCTTTAGAATCAATTTGAGTCATTTTGAGTTGATTCACAAATTAGAATTTTTGTTTGAAAAGAAATATATTGAGTGAATTGGAGTGTTGAGTAGCTCGCAAAAAATATGATTTTAGTAAAGTTGAATTATATGTTGCATATAAAATAAATCTATGTTAGATTTTTATTTTTAATTTATTTTCTATTTAAACTTGAATATTTTGTGAAATTAAAAAAATGACGAGCATATGTTTTGTTTAATTGAGTCATTTAAAGTAACATCAAATTCAAATTTGAGTGAAAATAATATAATGTAAGTTATGAATTAGTAATTTGGATTGGTTTTGTGTTGAGTTTGAAGACAATTTTTTTTCAATTTGAGTCAAATCAATATAAATTATAATTTGAGCTTCATGGACCTAAAATCAAATTGAACCCAAAAATTTAGAGTTGAAATCAAACTCAGGCTTCGTTTAGAACAGCTTTCTTATTGCACTTCTCAGATTGGAACAAAATTTTGATCTGAACTGTAATATCTATTTGGCTATTCATTTTTCACTGCATTAAAAAAATTATACTAGGAAGTTACTTTTTACAACAACTTTACGAAGCAGTAGAAAAGTCGCCATTAACGAAGCCTTAGTCTTATTTTAACTAAATTCAGTGCCAACTTAATTCTTATAGTGTCCCTCTCTTTCAATAGCTTTGTTAATTGAGATATATACACACATTTGTGCATACCACCATCAAACAATTAAGAAATTGCTAGAAATAAAAGATAAGTACAATTTGTGATTTTATTATGAATTTTGATATTTAAGTACCAATTTTAAAAATAGTGATAGGAAGATGATAATTTTATAAATAATTAAAATTTGAGTGTTATGCATGCAATATAATTGACCCATCGTATATCACTCACATATTTAAAATAGCTAATCCCATTTTATAAAATGTCAATGCCATATTTAAATATTTAAGACTAATCTAAATCTGAATTATTCAAACATTTGAATGTATAAAAATATAAGAAGCATGAAGACCAAAGTTGTTAGTCTCTTCTTAAAGCTTTTATCTGGTTTTAATTTGCCTTTGAATCCTTAAACAAATGAACTGGCAAATCTTAATTAAATTTAATTTGCTTAATGATTGAGTTATAATCAAGCAATTATTGAGTAAAATATAAGTTCATTGTGAAGGAGTTCCTTTAATTGGGAGAAGGGAAAGGTCATAGGACAAATGTTTAATAAGCAAACTAGATGCATGTGCTTGCATTTGGAATTCCAAGCAAATAGTTTTTATTCAATAATGTTAACTACTTTAGTTTATATAATTTAAAATTTTTATTATTATTATTTTGAGATCGGCTATCTTCTACGTTAAATTTACATTTTAATACTAAATATTTTAAAAAATACTAATTAAAAAATAAAAATGAAAAATTTTGCACTAAGTTACTCACAACAAATTATTAGCCATATAAATTTTAAGCTATAGAGTATAGACATCAAGAACAACATTTTCATAAAGCTTCTACCCCACCTTGCTTCATCTTATATAGTGGTCTCAATTATTGCTCATGCATTGAAGCACAAATTTAGTAAATAAATGACATTTTTTTATTATCACAATTTAAATTTATTTCAGAAATATTTTGATATAAATTTTATTCTTTAAGTTCAAATGTCCAAAAAATATATCTAATTTAGTTTATTTATTTTTATAATATTCTCAATAAATATATCCACAAAATATTTCTTATAATATCCTTCTGACCAACCAACTCAATATGAAGTTATTGGATTCAAATAAATTGAAAAAAAAAAATCTATATTAAAAAACATAAGCTTTGGTAGCTTTCAGGCTCTTAATATTAAACAATTTTCAAAACTTTTTTATCTTAAAAGTGTCTTTATTCCATTTCAAATATATAAAAAAATGATATAATTATTTTCAAAGTAAAAAGTTTATAATATGAAATTTAATAATGGTTTAATGATTTTGGGATAGTAAAACTTGTTGAACCGAACATGGCTTTTGAGGCATGATGCATATCTAGAGATCATGCATGTAACCAAATTAAGGGTCTTTTTGGGATGAAATTATTCTGTGCGAATACGAATGCCGTCCGGAGGCGAATCAGAGCACGCTATGTCACCTCTTTGCTGTGTACCTACTGTGTATTAGATGACGTGACACGCTTTAATTCACATCTGAATGGTCCAATGTCCACACTTAATAATTTTTCATTTTTGGAACCGCTTTATGACTATTTTGTTTTTAAGATAACAACCACATTTTCATTTGCGTACTATTTTTGTGCTAATTTCTCATTATTTTTCAAAAATTTCTGTTTTAAAAACTGCTTTCTTGAACCATAGTATCAAATTTATTTTCTCTATAATAACTTCATAGCCATCTAACATAAATTTAACATGAAAATGCTTTTATTTTCATTCCTCTCAAAATCCTAAAAATAAAAAAATAAAAACAAATTTAACTCTTCAAAATTTTAAATCTAATAATTTGAAAGCTATGTGAAACTTATTTATTCATTATTTATCATATAATATGCAATAACTAAATAAAATAATATCAACATTACACTCAAAATTCATAATTTTACATTAATTTGTGCAACACTTTTTTATTTAACATTTATCATATAATATTACATAATAAATAAAAACCTAATACAAATATTATTAAAAGGACTAATTATATATTGCAAAAACATACCAAAAAAATTACAAATTTACAAAGCATTAAATGAAATTAAACTGGTAGGACATGCATGCAATAATTAATTATATCCTCAACCTGGGTCTCATATGCAACCAATTGGAAAACAACAGGATAGTTGCCAGGAATTAAATAAACAAGCAAAAAAGGGTCAGTGAGAGCACTTTTGCCAGTTACTAAGTAAATCTGTTCAATAATTTACACAAGAGAAGAAACAGGACCTTCAAGCTGGAAAGCTCCACTCCATCCACTCAAAAGCTATCTTAAATATTATAGTTTTTAAGCACATGGTGAGGATATTTAAAAAAAAATAAGTAAATAAATATAAATTTCTGTAACCAAGAAAGGATATGATCAACATGCCATATATGTGTGCTAAGTAATTAAGTAGGCATGGGAAGTGAAAGAATAAAAAATATATATATTATATAGGAATATTCTGATTTAATTTTAATTGGAATATATTAAAAAAAATATTTGGTTTTTTTATGTTTAAATGATATCAAGTTATTATGATTATATTAGTTAATTTTTAAATAAATTCAAGAAATAATGAACATATTTGATATAAAATATATGATAAAATACCAAAATGTTGAAATATTTGAATATGATTAGGAGAAAAGTTTGATATGAATTATTATTTTAGTTTATTTAGCAAAAATTAGGTCAATATATTTTGATCTAATAAAGAAAATAGAAAAGAAAAATAAAATAAAGGAAGGAAGCATGATATGTTTCTTACTATAATCTATTATTTTGATTAAGGGCTCATTTGTTTCTTTTTTTTGTATTTTTTATGATCTTTGATTCATATTTGTTTGTGAGTGGTATAGTGATCGTGGTGGAGAGAAGTTAGGCCAGGATAAGAGAATGAGGAGAATGATTGGGCGTGTAAGGAGAAGAGCTTTGTAGCCCACTAATCTTGATGAATAGCAAAAAAATAGCAGTAATATTTCAAAAATGCATTCAATCTCCTTATTTATAGGATTCGAAAAATAACATGAGAAGATGCACCTAGTGAAATAATAAATAATACATGATTTGATTGTTATAGACATATGAACATGATTGTGTGATGACATGCAACTAGCCATCTTTGGCATGTAACTAACTTCCACTAGCGAGTATTTTATGGCGGGTGCTCTTCATGAGTGCTTTGAGTACATCTAGCGAGTGTCTCCTGAAATTGTCCAATGTGAATGTCTTAAGCAAGTTCTTTTGAGTTGGGGCCTAGCGTGAATGATGAGGTTGTTTTTATGAAATTGGTAGGTATTTTTCTAGTTAATAGTTCATATTTATATTTCATTGTCTCAAAAAATAGAGTCGTCACTCTTTCCTCGTATGCACAATAATAACTCTCTATAACTCTCAATCAGTATCACGCGAATCAGTAAAATATAACATCAAATTACATTATTTAAAGAAAACCCTATCGGTCCACCATTTTGTATAAGTCAGTTAGTCTACAATCAACGCCAATAAAATCAACTTTTACTTATTATCACACATATTATTATCACAGTACTATAATAACAATAACGACCAACTATCAGTCAACCACATACTCATATTCATTTCTAATGTTTGTATTAACAATATGCTTACATTAAAAATATCAATTATGTAATAAGTAGAAACAATACAAAATATAATAACTTTATTTTACCTGATAAAATTAAAAAAATGTTATAATCAAAATACCCTAGATAATCATTACGACAAAATACAAAAAAGTTGTGTGATAAAAGTTCAATAAATCTAGAAAAATATAAATCACCCAAACGTCTTGAATTAAGTTTTTTTGAGTTAAATTTGAAATTAATTTGAATGAATTTGAGTTGATATAGTTGAAATTAGCTTGACATGACTTGACAGGTTTCGTTTGAGACAGTTTCTTGTTGCTTTCTAAAATGACTTTTTTAGTACCAAAATTTTTAATTCAAAAAAATTTTTTTTGGTACTAAGAGATTGTTTTACAAAACAACAAAAAAAGCTGTCCCAAATGAAGCTTTAATCTGATTTGTTTATATTGATGAGGTCTGATTTGAATTGGTGTGTTTCGATTTAATTTTTGGCTTGAGTTGATTTGATTTGGCTTACAATGAGACGATGTAATTCAATTTAATTCCGTTAGATCTAACACGACTCGACTCAATTAAAAAATGACTTCATTAATAAATAATTTTATTTTGTGATCAACATGAAATAATTATTCCAAATCTAAATGATTTTGTGATCAACGAATTATTGACACTTCTAAATTTTCTTTTTTTAAATGACAATGCTAATCCTGTTCTTGGATGAAAGAAGTTGAGGATAATTCATACTTATTAATTTAAAGTTTTAAAAATTACTTTCAATTTTATTTTAAATATTTTACAATATTATCAAAATATAAATTAATTAGATGAGATATTAGAATATTATTTTTACTCTTAGTAATAATAAACAAAAATAAAATTAACAAGAAAGTAAAAAAGGAAGTTCAAATAAATAAAATAATTAAATTTGCAAGAATACTTTTTTTAGCTAAATAAATAAAATATAATAATAAATCTCATCAGCCTGTAATCACGTCCAACAATTTACAGCGAAAGCATAATAGTTCTAATTCATATACGAATATTTTAGCTAATCCAATGGCCATAAATAGGCTGGCTCAGAAATCTCATTTTTGTGTAGTATTGGAGCTTCTAAGTACTTTTTTGAGAAGAATGTATGCCCGCGCGTGTGGTAGCGTGCTGGGTTTCCTTCATGGCCCCGATTGGTCGCCTCGGCCGCATAAAACGAGCCCAAGCTCGCACGCGCACCGCCGCGTGGCCCCCCACTCCTCATTCCCATATCAAGCAATAATATCAATTATTAAAATCATTTAAAAATAAAAATTTATTGCTGTCTTTTCTTCACCTCCCCACTGCCGCAATCTCCCTACCTTTGCTTCCTTTTCCCCTTCCTACGAGTCGTAACGCTTTGTCTCTCTTCTTCTTCTCCAAATCATCGAAGAATCTAGCTGGAAATCTCCTTAGGGCATCAGATCCGCTGCCAATTGCACGACGCAGCGCGAATTTCGCCGGCTGGATGATTCGTTTAGTCTGTGTGGTGAGGGAGTAGAGATTTGCATGGTGCGATGGCGGCGATTCAGAAGCTGTCGGTCCAGAACGCGAACGCGGGGGGCAGCTACAGCTCGTGCCGAGTGGACGCCGGCGAGTCAACGGCGTTAGTGGCTCCGGAGCTGTTCCCGGCGGGGCTCAGGGTCCTCGTCGTGGATGATGACGTCACGTGTCTGAAGATCCTCGAGCACATGCTCCAGAAATGCCGGTACCATGGTGAGTCGGGACTTGACTTGGTTTTCTGGGTTGTGCTTGTACTGTTTTGCTTAGTTCCTTGCTGGATTGAGGGAGGGTGATAGATGCTGGGTATTTTGTTGAGCTGCCGAACTACTGTTAAGCTGAATAGAGTAGGAAACAGCTTTTGAAAGGCGGTTCTGCTGACTGTGACGAAATAAGACCAAATCATGAGTGAGGGGGAGAATACGGAGCCATAAATTTTTTAACAGGACGCAAACTGATTTTATTATTTTTAGAAGGTACAAATTAAATTTTTACTATTGGAAAAATCAGGTAATTCAGTCATATTAATATTTATCTATTTTATTTAAAAATATTAAAATTTTGGTGTCCCTTAAATCTGCCCTTGGTAAAAAGGATTAGTTCTTTCATGTGAGGCCTGGGACTTTCTGCTTTTTATTGATTGGTTTTCTTTGCCAGGTTGGGTTGTAAGCTAAGTGAACAATGTATCTGCATCTGGTTTTGAGTTGCCAGTATTGCGCGTGGAACTTTCTCCCTACCATTTCCAGAGCTCTTGTTGTGAGATCTGATTCTTCCCATTGATTTACAAAAAATGGACTTCTTCTTGACCAGTTCGCTTTTGATATACCTTTTATTTTCTTTTACTAATGATAAACAAGAAAATAAAATCTGATAACTTTTTCATATGGAAATGTATGTGCAAACATAGATTTCAACTATTAATGCACATTAGTTTATTGCTTCACGTTTTAATGCCAGAATAAATTCACAAGACTACTTTCTCACTAATGAATCATTTTGGAAAACTTATTGAAAATATAATAATACATGCTATAGATTAATCTAAAAATAGGCCCCCCCTTAGAGATCCTCATCTTCTTCTTTCGAGTGATATTTTTAGTAGCCATAACATTCACTAGTTTCTCACTATTATGATGATGAGATCATCCAGATCGATTCTTGTTATAGATTGGTTCATGATTCACCATTGGGTTTCTTTACTCAGCATTTTAATCATCATAGTCATATGTTGTCGAACGTGTGTCGTGTGCAATTTGCGTGGCAAAATTGCTAGAATGTTTTCCTTTTGATGTTGGCATCATTATTTCCTGCATCTTCTTATTGAAATATCTATGAAAAAGACCAGTTCTTTAATCTTCTTGCAATTCTTTTTCATGAGCACCATGCTCCAAGGTTCTTTTGAACTTAGAGCTCTAATACTAATCCTGATTCTAAACATCCACACGGCACTAAAAGAGATCCAATCAAATTGTTGAGTAGGCATGATAGAAGTTTGATCTTAATTCTTGGTTTGAGAGCAAGAAACAAATGTTTCACTAAAGAAGAAACTATGGAGGAGGATGAAGAAGAAATTTCTTTGAATCCCCCCTCTCTCAAGTCCTCTTGCTCCCTGAAACTCTCTCTGAGATCCCTGAACCTCTCCTATAATAGGACTTCTCATCTCTCTAGGGATAAAACACTTTTCCTACAGTAGGAGTTCTAACCTCTTTAGAGTAGAACTCTTTTTTTATTTAATGACATCCCTTTATATAGACATGGAATCTTTGCTACAAGTAATAGGCAATTGTTACAAGGATTTGGGGTCGAATTTGTTGAAGGAAACCATAATTATACTTACAAGTTATGTTATGAGGCACTGAGTTTGTGGACAACAAGAGTCACATTGGCATTGGATTAGAGTCTTCTTGATACATTTTTTGAGTTCCTCTCAGCCTCACCAATTCATTTTGGTTTCGACGGATCTCCTCGGGAGCACATCACTTCTCTTGAGATTCCTCTCAGCAGCATTTTAGACCTCTCAGAGTTCCTTTACATTGCTTTCTAATCATCTTGACTTGTTTATCATGCATCTTCTTAAGAAGCCAAATGATTATCTTCTGATCATGTTTTGATAGCAAAGGGCTATCCTTCCTGACTGCAGTTCTCATAATACTTAACAAGATGCCCCTTTTCGTCTGAATCATCTATTATTCTACATTTTCGTGCTGCTCCAATGCTAGTTGAATGGATTTAAAAGGTACGCATCACTATTCCGTACAAAAGAGTCTTCAATAAGAGCTTATACATTTGTCGGATTGACATTGCTCTGTTTTGGGCTCTATATTTGAGCTTTTTGCTTTTTTGGCTTCTTAATGTTTGCTTCCATAGGCTTAATTGAACATCGCTTTATGTTGTGAAAGAAAGAATTACATGCATTGCATATGACTTATTTTCATTCATGGATAATTTATTGATGAGTGATGTTACTATTTATGGTGATAGGGACACTGCTTGGGAAAATAATGAATGTAGATATGACTGAGTCAGTGAATAATTTTGATTCTTAGATTTAATCATTTCCTCATCACCATCAAGTTTTAACTTTGTTACCCTCGCATGTGTTTGGAAGATGTGTTTTGAGCACTATCTTTTTTTCTAACCGTTTTTTTTTTTTCTGATTTGATGAATGGTTAGGTCATCTATTGATTGATTTCATGAATCCTTTATAATTTGAAAATATATTAAAATTGTGCAGTTACGACTTGTTCTGAAGCCTTGAAAGCATTATCCCTTCTTCGAGAAAGGAAGGGTAGTTTTGATGTGGTAATCAGTGACGTTCACATGCCTGACATGGATGGATTTAAGCTACTTGAACTTGTTGGTCTTGAAATGGACCTGCCAGTTATTAGTGAGTATTTTTATTTTGTTCTCCTATGACTGTCTTTTCTTGTATATAGCATTCTTATCATTGTTGATTAACAGTGATGTCAGCTGATGGGAGAACTAGTGCCGTGATGAGAGGAATAAAGCATGGAGCATGTGATTATTTAATAAAGCCCGTACGAATAGAAGAGTTAAAGAACATTTGGCAGCATGTTGTTCGAAAGAAGTGGAATGAAAGTAAAGATGTGGAACATTCAGGCAGCTTTGAGGATTCTGACCGCCAGAGACGTGTGGGTGATGAAGCTGAATATGATTCTTTAGTAAATGAAGGAACAGATGGCTCATGGAAAACTCCGAAGAAGAAAAGGGATTCTAAAGACGATGAAGAAGATGGTGAGCTGGAAAATGAAGATCCTTCGGCATCAAAGAAACCACGAGTGGTGTGGTCAGTGGAACTTCATCAGCAATTTGTTAATGCTGTTAACCAACTTGGCATAGACAGTATGGACTAAACAACACCCCACTTTCTCTCAATCCCTTATAAAATAGTACTCCTTATTTTACTTAAGTCTTTGCATAAAGACTGAAGGTTTCATCTGGAGATATTTTCATGATTTGCTTATTATGGATTTTATAAATTGCATGCAGAGGCTGTCCCAAAGAGAATTCTGGAATTAATGAATGTTCCTGGTTTAACTAGGGAAAATGTGGCTAGCCATTTACAGGTTTGAGTTCTATTTTTAATTTCTCTCCATTTTTAAACCATGAAGTTGTCTTTTTGTTGTATGCTTTATTTTAGCTTTTAATCATAAATGAAGTTTTTGCAGCTTTTAAGGGGGTGGGAAGGATGAGCATTGCTATTCTTTTCTACCCGTTCAAGATTAAATGTTTGTTTTTTTTTTTTTTTTTTGGGGGGGGGGGGGGGGATAATGTAATTTTACGTAGTGTGTTTTCTACAGTGGGTCAACACCCTTAGTCATCCTCTCCTGCTTTTTCTTTTTCTTTTTTTTCTTTAAGTCAAACTTATTTAGTACTGAGTTGATGTTTTTGCTTCATTGATCATTTATTCTATAAACGAGTTTATCAAGCAATATTGATTTCCATTGAATGTTATAATTTTGAGTATTGTTACACTTTCTGGCACTTTCCCAGGAGGTCAGTGGTACTTGAGGAGTATTGAATGATCTTTCTTGTAAAATGTTACATGCCGATGTGCGATCCATTTTTTCTGTTTAAAGTTTTGTTTTTCAATCAGCTAAAGGAGTTGAGCCTTGGAAAGTTATGTAAGACATTCACTAGCATTGCAACATGGCTTATAGTCCTTTCGCTAAAATCCTTAAAATTCAGATGATCTCCATACTTACTTACATTCACAAACATTCCACCAAAATTTTGATTAATTGATTAGAGTGAAATAGCACTTAGGAGTCATGAACAATATTACTAGAGTTTGATGACACCAATTAGTAATTGAGGCTATTTTTTTGTCTTAGTTTGATAGTGTAGAAGCATAAATATCGAGGTATGGACTATGGAGTTATATTTGTTTTTTATTTACCTTGAAAAAACATTATTGAATATGGTAAGAATAATTTTGTTGGGCATGAGTGAAGGTGTGTGCTGGGAGAATAGTGAAGTTATATATGTTTGAGAGAGCAAAGATTTGACTTAGAAATTGTTATAAAAATTCTAAAAGTTTTTCAATTACCAAAGGATTATGGTAAGGGCCAACAATGTCTCCATTCTAATGAATGCAAATTAATCTTTGCAACTTGTAGATGACATTGTCTTATGTAATTTTTTTCTGTTTTAGTTCTTTGGGTTAGCACTTAGCACCCTTAGTCATCCTCTCATACTTTTCTTTTTCTTTTTTAAATTCAAACTTATTTATTATTGAGTTGGTGTTTTTGCTTCATTGATTATTTATTCTATAATCGAGTTTATCAAGCAATAATGTTTTCCATCGAATGTTACAATTTCGAGTATTGTTACACTTTATGGCTCTTTCCCAGGAGCTCAATGGTACTTGAGGAGTATTGAATGATATTGCTTGTAAAATGTTACATGGCGACGTGTGATCCATTTTTTATGTTAAAAGATTTGTTTTTCAATTAGTTAAAGGAGTCGAGCCTTGGAAAGTTATGTAAGACATTCACTAGCATTGCAGAACGGGTTATAGTCCTTTTGCTAAAATCCTTAAAATTCAAATAATCTTCATACCTACACTCACAGACATTCTGCCAAAAATTTGATTAATTGATTAGAGTGAAATAGTGCTTCAGAGTCATGAATGATATTACGAGAGTTTGGTGACACCACAATATTAGTAAATGATGTTATTTTTTTTACCTTAGTTTAATAATTTAGAAGCATAAATATCAAGGTAGGAGTTATATTTGTTTTTTATTTACCTTGAAAAAACATTATTGAATATTGTAAGAATAATTTTGTTGGGTATGAGTAAAGGTGTGTGCTGGGAGAACATTGAAGTTATATATGTTTGACAGAGCAAATATTTGATTTAGAAATTGTTATAAAAATTCGAGAAAAGATTTTAAAATACCAAAGGATTATGGTAAGGGACAACGATGCCTCCATTCTAATGAATGTGAGTACATTGTCTTATGTGCCTATTATTTTAAAGAAAACACAAATTTGTAAATTGTTGAATTTTAATTGAAATTAGGATTAGTAGAACAAAGGCTTAAATGTCTTTTGAAATTATAGTGGATTCAAAATTGTAATGATTTCTTTTTTTACTTCTAGAGAAATTTTCTAGAGAAATTACTAGTACCTAAATATAATGTCTTTAAATAATGTTGACATAAAAAATAAAAAATAAAAATAAAAACATTAAAGGAAAGAAGAATGAGAACAAAAAAAAACTCATATGAGAATAGGAGCTATCAAACTCCCTATCGTGTGACTCTGGTTCAATTGCACTGCCTTAATACCCTTTGGCCACAATTGCAATCTTCCTTGTACATATCATGCACATTATTGACCATGACCTCTCCATGATTATCCCACTGGACTAGCAACTTTTCTTACCCATTTATCATTTAATAACCAGACATGCGTGTCCGATTTTAATTTTAATTTTTTAAATTGCGACACTCCAATGTTGTGTCGGACACATGTCCATGCAGTGTCGGACGCGTCTCCATGTCCGACACGTGCCCGACACTGCATACCCTCTTTAAGCGGAGTGTCCGTGCATCATAGGTAGCATAGTAGGGAGGGAAACCGGCACGACGCTTGCAACGAGGCGGGTAATTCCCGGAGTGCTCATGTAGCATGAGGGGGACGAAAAATAAGTACCTCCAAACGCTCATGTAGTGTAGAGAGGGGAAAGAAATTATGCTTCTTTCTAACATGTACTTCAATACTCTTAAACGTTCATGTAGCGGGCGAGGATTAAAAAAAAATGCAACCACGATGTCATTTGAGACCTACCTGAAGCGCTCAAGTAGCGATGAGGGAAAGGTTGCCTCTTGGTTTTTCCCCTAAACGGGGGAGACGCCGGGAGGCCGCTAAAATTTTGTCTGAAAAAGGACAAAGACTTGAAACAAACAATTGACTTTATATGAACATTAAATGCACTTAATTTGAACTAGGACTCAAATTTAAACTCAAACTTGAGCCTCAATGAACCATGTCTTGAATATAAAATCAAACTTAAATCAAGCTTGAGCAGATGATGTTGAACCGGACTCATACTTGGATTTGCCTTGGACTACAAGGAACTTTGTTTGAATGCAAATAACAAATGACATGGACTCGAATTCGAACGAAATGAAAGAAGAATTTGAACTCAAATGAATAACACAAAGAATTTGATCATCAATGAGGGGATGGAAGACATATGCTGAAGTCTTAGTAAGCATAATTTTTGTTTTGCTCACAAGCAACACGAATGTTATAAATAAAGGAGAGTTGGAATATGCAAGTTTTACGAACATGAGCAGATGTATCAATCTCCTGCAAGCATAATTATAATTTATCCCTGAACGACAATAAAAGAGAATACAACAACTCGTCAGCATCCAAATTTCACAAGCAATAAAAATCAAAGGAGATATATAATTTGATCACAATTGAAGGAGCAAAGATCTTTAACGAATATATCACCTACAAACGATGCATCTGATGTGCAACATTCACATGAATCCTGCAATCAAGGATACCAGTCTCCATTGTACCAAAAAAGCCAAGAAGCAAATGAATATAGCAGTTTGCTAGTCAATGTACAAATGATATAATAGTCCACTGATCAGTCTGCATGGGACGATCGGTGAAAAGTGCAATGATACCTTGCATTCAACATCAAAATTCAGGAAAATACATTCATTTGCAAGCACAGACAAAAGCTTGTAATATCTTGAAGATAGAAGTGGGAGTTGCTACGAGAATTAAAAAGAATATAAGCAAATACACAAAACCTCTGCAGGAAAGGATAGAAAGATCTGCAATACATACAAGCTCTCTACGAAGATAGATGTACGTGCCATATGCCACTTATGGGTAGATGCAGAAAGACTTCAGTAAGTGCAGTATACTGAAGTCAATTTCAATCTATGAAGGAGTACTTCTACCTGCCTATCTGTAGCAGTGGCGGATGTACTACATGAGCCAAAGAGCACAACAAAGTGCATGAAGAATACAACAGATACAAGCTCCCACGAGCTTCTGCTGGAGCCCCGCTATGAATATTACACACTATCTATGAACGAATGCCAAATGACTACAATGAATGCAAGCATCAACAAGTACGAAGCAGGAGATTAGTTAGTGCACTATAATCCGTATACAGAAAGAGACAAGTAGTACACGACAGTCTACCTGTACAAAACATCAAATAATTCAATTCACAAGCTGCTACGCCATGCCACCGGATCTGCAACGTCCTTGCAAGCGGACATAAAACGTTTACAATTATTTCAAAATACCCCCGCACATGCACCGTAATTTGTATACGCATAGGTACACAAAAGGGGACATATAATACACTAGCATGGGCCCCAGCGGACATGTTATTGGTACACACATGACGCATAGGGTTGTTGTGCGGGTTAATAAATGAATTCAAATTCGAACTTGATCATTATATGCGGATCAATAGGAGTCGACAGGGTTCGAATCATCAAACAAATATACGGTGATGGCGATCGGTATATTTGTTTTAATACATTTATATTACTATAACAATGAGAATTCACTAATAAATGCATAAAGTCTATGAAACCCAATTCTCTATCGATAAGTTGATAGGGTCGACAAGGTTTAATATAAAAACAGAAATGATCCCAAACACTCCGATAATTGTCGTGTTGAACAAAAATCTCAATTAGAGGGGTTCACAAACCATTTCAAATATCCCCAAATTTTTACAAAATTCAAATATTTTCAAGTGACTTCAAAGTCACCCTGATGATGACCGTGTTGAACGAAAATTTCAACCAGAGGGGTTCATAAATAACTTCAAATGCCACCCAAATGCTCATCAAAGCTCCAAAACCCACAATATCCAAAATTCCAAAGTCATTCCAAAATGCAAATTATTTAAAATCAAAATTTCATTCATCAAACACTTAAAGAAAATCCACCCTCTGCAACAGTTTGCTGAGGTGGACAATTTCGAATATCTTCAGCTCACATAGAGCTAAATGCCTGGCCGAAAATATCACTAGGATCTATTATCAATAAATCTTTTGTCAATAAGGATGTGGTACGGCTCCTCTGACCGGCGGTTTTGCTGCCAAATGGCACCGTAGGATAAACGGTTATAACCCGGAGTCCTCTGAACCGAGTAGTTTTGTCGTCAAATGGCATCACGAAATACTGGTTATGGCCAGAGCCAATGTTCCTTATTGACATCAAATCTTTGAGATATGAATTAATATGATATGATCGATAGGGTACAAAGCCCTTTATTAGCTAAGGTGGATTTAAATTTGTCCCCTTAAACAAACACTCACCCCAAGTCGATAAGGTTCTCTTGGACGAAGCAATCCATGGCTGCCGACACGGATCTTCTGTCAGGTTGGGTCGATTATCTCCTCTGACTAAGTAGACCAGGGACCACAATGGCCTGGGACGACGGAACCAGGGGATCTTGATTGGGTCCATCATCCATTCCCTCACCATCCGCTTTAAGTGCAAGGTGGTGAAATTTCTAATTTTAAATATGAAACTTTCTTAAATATCAAATCTTCAAACCCTTCAAACTTCCAATTTTCAAGTCCATGCTGTTACTATATGCCTGAAACTACGTATCTATATATTTAATGTATCTGATTGACGACTAACCTTTAATCGAAAGTTCTCTCTCGTGATCGGGAAGAGTAATTCACTATAGGGGCTTGTGCCTATAGGAAACCAGAACTCAGATCATAAAGTCCTCACAAAATGAGGGCGAAATCTCTGGGTAGTGTCTTATCTACAAACCCATATGTCTTCCCAAAATTTACCCCGGAACTTAATTCCGTTAAAAGTCCCCCCGAAAAGAAAAACAAAGCGGGCGGAGGCCAGGGCCGAATTTTCGGAGCCCACAAATATAGAATATTTTAGGGTCTAGGATTTCCCTATATAAATTTTGGTGGAAATTGGAATGCATGATATAAAGGCATAAATGATAAAAAATAGTAGTCCACCGACCATTAGTTAGGGCAAACTTTAGTCACTTTTAACCTAAATAAAAAACAGATAAAACTTGTGTCAAATGATAATTTATGGTATAAAATATACAATTTAGCAGGATATTTGAGCATGAAATAAGACCATGCAATGTTTAGAATTCATATCAGCCTGCTAAAAAAAATTAGATTATAGCATATCTGACTAAATCCTTCATGAAGTATTTAGATGAGAAGAAGAGCGATGAAAATCACTAAATGTAAGATTTAGGCCTCACATCAGTATAATGAAGAGTTTTCCCGAAATTGACATTTTAAGGCTTGCACTGCACTTGAAGAATTCACATCCACCACCACCAACAACAAAAACATCAAGCCTTTATCCCACTAAGAATTCAAATCCAACAATACGCACAAATTTTAAGAACTATGTAATCACATTTAGCATCAAATGAATTTTACAAGCATAGATATCTCCTATTTCGAGTCAAAACTTACCATAATTTGTTGTTTTACTAAATTCTAAATCTAGTCTAAACAAAGAAGATGTTTCAAAATTTTTGAATCTTGTTTATAGCAAATTCATGGTTTGGCTAGATTCATAAATAAAGCGAACAGATCCCATATCTAACTATATTAGGGAAGTCACGAAGAGGGAGGAGACTAAGCAATCAACAACCTGACAAACAAGCGATCTTATTCCTGCTACGATAAGGATGTTTAAACATAAAAGAAAACTGGCAGCAGGCAAAACACCTTCAATCAGTATTAAATTACAAGGGGAGGCAAATAAACTACATGTGGATCACATGGCAGTAGCGAAGTCTTCCCAAATCAGCGAGAAGCAGTAGAGTGTACCAAACTGAACTGTCATTGGAAACATAATGTAGACTCGGGAAGGAATCAGAGGATATACAACAACAACAACAACATCAAGCCTTTATCCCACTACGTGGGGTCGGCTACATGAATCCTTTTTCTCCAATGTGTCCCATTAAAAGTCAAATTCTCATTTAAATCTAATTAAAAAAGATCATTTATAATATTTTCTAACCAAGTCTTTTTAGGTCTACCTCAACCTTTCTTAACATAAGTTAAATCTAATACCTCAACTTTCCTAACCGGGTCATCGAAAGGCCTCCTTTAATGTGACCAAACCATCTAAGGCGACTCTCTCTAATTTTATCTTCCACTGGAGCTACTCCAACCTTTTCACGTATATGCTCATTTGGTATCATATCTCTAAGAGTAAAGCCACTCATCCACCTAACATCCGCATCCCTGCAACACTTGACTTAGTTTTATGCTTCTCTTTTTTATGGCCAAGAAAACCTCAAATCTCATCCATAGCAGAGAACCAAACGTGTGTTGAAACAGGGAGTTAACAGCTGGACCAAATCGACATTGAGAGCCAAACTAAATCAATACAAATTTTATAGAACAAAACCTATTCATAATAGGATCATCATAGGCATGTTTTGCCATAAAATAAACTAGGAAAACACAACTATGACATGTAGACAACTTCAAACAATTTCAATGCACAAGATTTGTATTTTTTATGCAGATGGACTTTCATGTTAGCCTCAGGCATGGTATCATTTTCTGTTTTGAGTATCTGCGCATAATTTGTTTTAGATGTCCTTCAGTTTCTATAGTTTTAACTGGATTCTATTACAATTTCTTATCTTGACAACTATGGTGGAAATATCTAGGTGAGCCTTTTTGTTGTTGGGCAGCTGTTTCTTCCCATGAACTCATATAATACTGTTTCCCGTCCTAACTTTTTTTTCTTCTTTCTGCATGATTTAAAAAATGAATATAGAATTACGAGGATAATTGGTATTTCTTTTGACTTTGTTTTTGAATCTTTCTCAGGCGATTCTTTTTATGGATTCTCTATTTTTCTCAAGTTACATTAGTTTAATCCTGAAGTTCTCAATGAATTGTTATAATTGCACAGAAATTCAGATTGTATTTGAAGAGAATAAGTGGCGTGACTCAACATCAAAGTGCACTTTCTAATCCGTTTTGTAGCCCTGTGGAGCCAAATACAAAAGTTGGTTCGTTAGGAAGACTTGACTTCCACTCCCTCACTGCTACAGGTCAAATACCTCCACAGACTCTTGCCGTCTTACATGCAGAGCTCTTAGGTCGACCTTCAGGGAACGTAGTATTGCCTGTGATAGATTCACCAATCCTTTTGCAAGCTTCAAGCCAAAACTCAAAGTTTTTGCCTGTCGAAAAGGAAATTGCATTTGGTCAGCCTCTATTTCAATGCCAATCTGGAATATCAAAACCGTTTCCTCCATCTGGAATTAATTCTCAAGACGTCCCATCCAGCTTTTCATCTTGGCCATCTAATCAGCTCGGTGTCACAGGTTCCAACAGTGAACTTGGGGATATAAGCAACACGCAAAATAATAATTTATTGATGCAAATGTTGCAGCATCAACAAGAACCATTTAATCTTGTGGTATCGGAATCGCATAATGCAATTAATGTGCGGCCTTCATGTCTTGTAGTTCCAACCCAGTTACCAAACAATTTAAACGGTGGAAATTGCTCTATGCCAGTAAATAAGAACTCTATGGTTGTAGCCCCACAAACATCAAATTCTACCTTTAATGGAAGTAGTATTACCTTTGATTATAACATCCTTTCTTCTCAGCCAAACAATGTGCCATTGAGCATGGGACGAGTCGCAGATGGAGATTTCAAGAAGATTGGCCTTTTAAGTAGCTACTCAACTCCAGCTTCCGTGTCATCGCCGTCAGTTTCATCTGGTTCAGTTTGCACTAATGGCGGTGCTGGTTGGAGGTTGCATAATTCTAACATGAATTTTGATTCTCTTAATAGGTCACCTGGTCACTTACCTAACTTGTGCATTCCGGGTACTGAGGTGAAGTCAGGGACATCAGTTAATTATGAACATGCAAGGAATCTGGGCTTTGTTGGTAAAGGTACTTGTCTACCTAGTAGATTTGCTGTCGATGACATTGAATCTCCTACAAATGACTGGAATAACATAAAGACAAGTGTGTTTGATGATGTGGATAAAGTAAAGCAAGAGCTCAATTTGGATTTTTTGGAGGGCTCTAAAGTTGAAAAAACTATGCTGCCAACTTTCCCCTCAAACGATTTTATGGGTGTCCTGTCCAAGTAGGTAATACATGACACTTTATATTGCTTTCCAGTACCTGTATAATGGAATTCATCTTCATCTTTTGTCGTTCTCTCTCTTTTTTTTTTTTTTTTGGTGTTTTCTTGGTGAATTTTTCATTTTTATTTTGTTTTACTTCAATGTTATTCTATGTTGCACTGATACACCTATTTATGAAGGTGTGTTGTATCTGATACACCGATACATGGATACGCCTCCAATACGGTACAGATACGTGTCATATATGGCAAATACGGCTTTGCCATATCCAATTAAATTACTATTTAATTTCAAAAGGACACGCGTTTTCGATAAACGTGTCCGTTGAAAAATAAAAAAAATCCGAAAAAAGACCCGTTGTATTTATTTCCACGATTGCGAGCGAGGTTCTCTCATTTTTGAGATGGATTCGAGTCTCTTGATGATATGGGAATATTAGAAATTGCTAATCTTTCACTTGATGAGCCTGAATTAGAAGCTATGATATTTATTTAAGATGATATAGAAGTTCAAAGAAGTTAATCATATCATTCCTTCCATTGAACAGTTGAAACTTCATGTGCTAGAAAATTTATGTTTAGGCTTTTGTTGTTGTACTAGACATTTAAAACTTATTTTTATTTTGATATTATAAGCTACAGGGCTACAAATGATGTTACTTTCATTTTTTTTTTGTAATTTCAAATATTATGCTTTGATTGTTCTCTTAATTTTTATTTATGATTTATAAATTATAATGATGTGTCTGCACCGTACCCGTATCCTATATTTTTAAGAATTGACGTGTCCCGTATCCGTATCATGTTGTATCCGTGTCGCCATATCCGTATCGGTGCAACATAGATGTTATTCCACTCTTTTGGTTCATGCAAGTCTCATCTAGTTGTATTAGGAATTAGATTTGCATTGTCAAGTATTCTTCCTTCCTTTTTAGCAAAAACAAAAAACAAAATAATCATGAAGTTTCCGCAGTTTCTCTTGAAAATACATTGCTAGGTTTTCTTTGAATCCTTCTTGACATTCCGTTATTACTTTGGTGAACCAAAGGTATCGTAAAATAGGCCTTTTTTGCCATGAAACAATTTACGATCATAATTTGTTAACCTGAATACTTCATTTGCAGAGATTCTCAGGCGAGATGCTTCCTTAAATCATAGGAGTGCTTATCTCATCCCAATTCATCACAGGATCAAATGATCAACGATTTGCCTTTTGTTGCAGTATATGAGCCCAGATATTAGACCATACTTTGGATATTTAGGAGGGACCGTAGAGATAGCAGTCTTGATATATCGTTGCTTCTCTTTTGTTCATTGTTCAATAGGTAGCTTTGGAACAGTAAGTATTTGTTTTGTACAATAATGTTTCTATGCAATTGAAGAAAGCAAAAATTATACGGCTTTCAATAGTTTTTTTGGGCTGTTTCCTCCTAACTTAATGATGCTCACAAAATAAACCTGTTGGATTCAGCTTCTTGAAGTCTTAATTGTGTGATATTTGTATCATGTAGCATGAGTAGGCTCATCTTTTCATTACTTTAGTAGTGTTAATGTAAATGTATATATATTGATTTGGCTCTGGTAGTGTGTTGAATACCTATTTATGATTCACTTGCTCGAAATTGCAGATTATTATGTATGATGTGCTCATGGTGAGTTGATCTTTGTGATATGTTCAGCTTCTGATTTAGCTGATGTAACCCTACGATTTGGCTTTTAGGTTCTTCTTCGTTGGAGAAATTATTATAGGCGGAGAGAACGTATTTGTAGACCAACCAGAATGCTCCACAACAGTGATATTGAGCCGTGGTACTGAGCGAAGGGATGATGTGGCGCATTCTGTTTGGTCTCCGAATTATGTTCGGTAGAATAATTTCTCTTTTGTTGACACTAGTTCATGAAGTCAACTTGCATTTTCTTCAATATAGTTCTATTTGAAATGTGCATATATATTATATCATCATTGATTATGAAATCTTGATGATTCGGGTGCTGCTTTTTCCCCTTTGGCTTATATGATGTTAGATTTCTTTTTAGGCTTCGTTTGAGACATCTTTCTTATTATTTTTTTTAAAAATAGTTTTTTAGTATAATTTTTTTAAACTAAAAAATTGTTTTAATAAGCAGTAAGAAAGGTACCTCAAATGAAGCCTTAGGTATCATTTTGGATAATTCTTCACTGCTTTCTAAAGCAGCAACTGATACTTTTTTTTTTTAATTATGTTAAAAAATTGTTTTATAAAGCAATATAAAAGTTATCTCAAATAAAATGTTAATCACTCTATATGAGCATATATTCTCCTTGTGAATCAATTCAGATGGGCTTGGTGATCTATTGAAAAATATTAGATAGGCATTATACAATCAATTCGAAGTGAGAAGTGAGAGATATAAGGGAGACAATGAGGAGAAATTTTTTTGTGCGGACACTGGATTATCCAGAAACGAATGAGAGTGCACCATATCATTTGATATACAGCTATACATAGCATCGGTACACAAGAAAAAATGACCTGACGCGCTCTCATTCGTCTACGGATGTTGTTAGGTGTCTGCACAGAATAATTAATCGACAATGAGAGATTGAATGAGTGCTCTAATTATTTATTTATTTTTTTGAATTACTTGTTATAGTGAGTTGCAAATAGCTTATTTTCCTTGAGGTCAGTTTGTTTTTTTTATTGTTTTATAAGCATTTCTTTTTTATTAATGGTAAGTCATTTAGGGTTCTTTGGGACAGCTCAAGCTTGAATTTGATTTGTTAACGGGTTTATGAGTCGAGCTTATAAAGCCACGTGTTTGAGCTCAAGCCTATACTCAAGCTCGAATACTACAAGCTCGAGCTAAGGTTGGCTTAACTCGAAAGTTTGTTAAGTTACTCGATTAATTTAAAATTAATTTAAATTACTATTATATAACATATTTTAAGATTTTTAAATTAATTCTATATGAAAATAAAAAACTATAAAAAAATTAAAATTAAAACTAAGAAATAAAGCTCAACAATCAAGTCAAGTTCGAGCTTTCTAGACAAGCTCATGCCTATAATTTTTTAGTAAACGATCTCGAGCTTAGTAAGAGCTAAACCAGCTTAGTTTGATTAGGCATATACTCGACTCGACTCATTTACACCCCTAACCCAAGATCACTTAATTCCTACATCATTAAGGCATTTAATTGCTTAAAGACTACTTTAATATATATATACCTGTACAATGAAGTGTTTTGAATTTTATTTAAATTATCAGAATGCTCATCTAAAAAAGTCTATAAATATATCTCATTCCCCACATGAAGGGGAGAAGAAGAATAGAGAAAACTAGATAGAGCTCTCTTGCATTTTTCAGTCATCGTCACTGAGAAAACTAGATAGAGTTCACTTTCACTATCGCCATTGACAATCAACATCAGAAATTGCCATCAAATACTAACAATATTTAACCATGCTATGGGATATAATTGTTTGCATGTGGATACCTGCCTTTGTATACTCCATGTTGGAGAAATCAAGCCATATTATTAGATGTTAACTCTCTCTTTGGACACATGATTACTATAATCTCCCTAAAAAAATCATACATCTGTTTAATCCCCCTCTTATTCAACAATGAATAAAAAAAGATTATTGTATCACTTACTGTATAGTGGATTTTTCAACGAGGATTAGACCCTTTGATTTTTCCCTTCCTATTTTTCGCGTAATTTTTTTTTTATATAGCTACTTTTATCTATATGCGCTACAATTTTGTACAATGTTGAGATGTAAAAAAGAACATTGCATTATTGGGAATGCTTTCAAATGTGTGAGAAATTAGACGCGAGAGTCAGACTCTCTGAGATGCTGCAAGTGAGAAGGCAAAAGTTACGATTTACATTTTTTTATGTCTCTCTCTCTCTCGATTTCTCTTTGCATCATAAAACAAATGAATTAAGAATCCTCTTCTTTTATCTCTTGATTCCGTTTAAACTCGTATAACAAATGAACTATGACTCCACTTTTTCTACTAATAATTGTAAAGATAAATTAGAAATAGATAATAAAGATGAAGTTAATGTAAAAGGGTACAAGTTTTCATATTCTCCTTCTCCAGCTTTTGCGTGTCAATCTTTGACGTGACCCAAAAATCCAACTAGAATCCGACCAGAAATTTTTTGGTTAGGGTCAACCCGCTTGTCAAACATGTCGAGTTTTGGGTTCAAGGAACTGAACTGTTTCAAAAATTGAGTTGGGTTCGGGTTGATCCGGAAACCCGAGATTGACCCGGAACTGACTTACATTTTTGAGAATTTCCCGGAATCCGCTGTAACTCTGTAACACAAAATCCTGGATTTGCAATCCTGCTAACCCGGTTCCCTGCTGGCTTGCCCACACTCACAACTAGCGAGTCAAGCGGTCGTCCACCTCTCTCGCCGTCCCACCATCCCGCCGTCCGGCACTCCTTTTGCCCAGGCCGCTCCGGCACTCCACCAGCCTAGGCCGCTCCGCCACTCCTCCAGCACAAGTATTCTTCTTTTAACATGTCGCTGCCGATGTCCTGAAGAACCAGGCCACTCCTCCAGCCCAAGCTGCTACCTGCGTCGCCTCACCGGCATTCATTTTGACTTGCTGGATCAGAAGTAAAGAAGGGTTGGTGGGTCGGGTCGGATTGACCCGAATCCGAAGCGGGTAAAGTTCAGGTCAGATCAACTTATGTCGGGTTAGTTTCGAGTTGGATCCAAACCCGACCTGTGACCCAATTTTTACAGCCCTACTCCGGCTTGCACTATGAATTAATGCTTATCTTCATCTTTTATTATAGACATTTAAATAAGTTATTTTTCTTGTAGATAAAATAGATATAGATAAATTTTAAATTTGGGCTATGAAAGGTTATCATTTTTGACACGTTATGATATTTAAAGGATGAGATTTCTTATCAGAAGAATCTCAAGCAATATAGTTTAAGCATTTAATAATTAAATTGATAAAATTAAATTAGAAAGTTGAAAATTCCATTCTTATATGCTAATTATTTCATGATGCAATTAATAATGTATAATGTATATTTAAAATTAAAATTATCAAATTAAATAAAAATAATCACATATTACTTTTATAATTGTAGTTTAAATTAGTGTGTGTTTATATTTATAATTACATTCAGATTTATTTTTTAAAAGCTATATTTATAATTTTTCTTAGCTTAAAAAATAATTCTTAAAAGCGTGTACTAAAAATATTTGCCATCGGACGGTTATAACTTATAAGCGGCATAGGCAAATCCTCGATCGTGAAGCCCTTAAATTTTCGCCAAGACTCCGTCCCAAACCCTAGCTTGAACCAGAACTTGAGAGCGCGCCGTTCGTCTCTCCCGCCTCCACTGAATCTTCTAAATCTCGCGGAAACGTAATCGCAGCAATGGCGTAAGCGATCGCAACCTATCCCTGCTCTTTCTACTTCCTCATCACATCTGCACTTTCTCTTGTCTATGTATAGATTTACTTCAGCAATATCTCAGCTCCTGACATTCGAATAACGATTTCTTTGACTCTCCAGAGTTTTCTCTTGTTATTTGTAATGCTTGGTCTTCGAATTGAGTTGTATCTGATGGGTATGGGAAAGCTCCTGCATGATGGTTGAGATCTTGTTTGCCATGAAACGGGTTTGGATCGTACATGAATAGAGATAAATATTAGATTTTAATTGGAGTTTAATAAATATTAGAAATTACTATCCACATGGAATACAGATCGTGTTATTAGGCAATGAGAGATGCACAGCTTACTCATTTAAATGTATCCCGTCTCTGCACGCCCCCTTTTTGCTTTTGATGTAAATCAAATTCCACGCTTTCACAGAGCTACAGTAATGATTGATGATTAGACAAGTTTGTTTTACTTTTGCTAAACTAACCAACTATTGAAGATATATTTGCTTAACTATGAATATAGGAAAGTATGTTGTCATTTGAAGTTATAATGTGTGCTCATCAAATTGAACAGCAATTTACTTTTAAAGTTTAATTATTTTGTTACTTGAATGAGTCTGTTTGTTATCAGAGATTCAATTGAATATGCACACAATTTTGTTTGAATGGTGTTTGTCATTTATCAATGTCCCACATGAGAATGTTTGTATTGATTTTTCTTGTTATATTCTTTTTTTCTTTCTTATATCACGGTTTTTGAAGGAATGTAGTCAATGTGGTGAAAGAGTGAAGCGTGTTAGTCCTTTTTTTCCTCTTATTTTTCTCAGGACAATGAAGCTGTACATTTAATTTTGTAGGATAGCCACTATCTAAATTTATATCACAACATTAAAACATTAATGCATCTCTATTTTTTATGAAGCAATTTAACAAGAAGTTGGAATCACAAGAACTTGTTTTTCTCTATTATATTGGCATACAAAAGTGTATGCTGGTAAAGCTTAGTGACTTGCTAAATTGGGTTGTCGATGGGTTATTATAAAAGCCTGTGTGTGGTGATTCTATTTTGATTAATCTATTCCAAGTTTGGTTTATCCTAGAGTTTAATATAGAGTGTGCATCATATGATTACAACAACAACATCAAACATTTATCCTACTATGTGGGGTCGGCTACATGAATTCTTTTTCTCCATTGTGTCCTATTAAATGTCAAATTCTCGTTTAAATCTAATAAACAAAGGTCATTCCTAATATTTTCTAACCAAGTCTTTTCAGGTATGCATTTACCTTTTTTAACATAAGTCAAATATAATACATCTACTCTCCTAACCGGGTCATCGGAATGCCGTCGTTTTATGTGATTAAACCATCTAAGGTGACTCTCTCTAATCTTATCTTCTACTGGAGCTACTCCAACCTTTTCACGTATATGCTCATTTTGTATCATATCTCTAAGGGTAAAGCCACTCATCCACCTGAGCATCCTCATCTCTGCCACTCTTAACTTAGTGTTATGCTTCTCTTTTAATGGCCAACATTCGACACCATAAAACATTTCAGGCATCACCACCATCTTATAGAATTTTCCCTTAAGTTTGAGGGGTACTTTTCTATCACACAACAAGCCTGATGCATTCCTCCACTTCAACCATCCAACTTGAATTTTACTGATAATATCCCCATTTATTTCACCACCACTCTGAATAATAGATCTAAGATATCTAAACCGTGTACTCTTATTAATGACTTGATCGCCCAAAGTCACAATCCCCTCACTAGGTCTTTTACTACTAAAATTACACTCCATATGTTCTGTTTTAGATATACTCAAGCGAAAACCTTTAGACTCTAAGTTTGACCTCCATACTTCAAGTTTACCTTCAACTTCCTCTCTAGTCTTATCAACAAGAAGAAAAATCATGAAGCGTTGAGCTTATTGGGACGTAACGCTGCTAGCTATAGTGTTTTCAGATGTACTTGCCAACACTTATGTTGAAACCAATTCTGATTAAACTAGATGACAAACTATCGTACAAGCATCTAGCATTTTATGTGTTGATTTCCATTTTTAAAACAAATACAGACAAATAATTATGGAATTGTTATTTTATTTTAGTGAAATGCTTGCAAAATGATCGCATTCGTATCAAACTAGTTGATGAGCTATATTGATCAAGCATCTTGTGCTTGATGTTTTGAATTCAATTTCAAAACAATTAACAACGAATGATTATGGAATTGTTATTGTATTTTTGTGAAATGCTTGCAAAATGATAATTTGATGTATGTATTGAGCTTTGCCTTCTTTGGTAATGCTTATCAGTTTTTTGCTTTTAAATAATCTGACACATTAAAAATTGATTTGCACATGAATCACTTTGTAGCAGTGATTTATTTTTTATGAAGCAATACAACATAACAACATATTGATGAATCCATAGAAGGCCCCTACTTTCTTAAGAGTTGGGTCAGAAGTAACTTCCCATCTAAGGATGATGAGAGGTCATCTATGACTGCAGCTCCCTTTGGCGATGATATGCTTTTTTGTTGTACAGTTCTGCACAAAATAAATTTCTACCCTAAAACACTAATATGCCTTTGAAAGCTAAGCGAAGTGATGCTGATCAGAGGCATTTCTAAATTACTTGTTCAAGCATGTGGCGCACTATATTATACTGAGATACTGTTATGAACTATGTCCTTTAAACAGTAATGAAGTTTTTCCCCCTGTGGTGTGATCTTACAATGTTAACAAGCATATTATAAATTTATCCTACTAAATGAGTTGCTATTAAACTGCCAATCAATAGAGTTTGGCTCTTAAAAATGGTTTCCCCTTATAATTTTCTGCCTTAAATTTTGAGATCTTATTCTCAGTCTTGTTTATTTGATGGCACTATGGCAGGGAAGATGGCCTTCCCACGGAAACACCCGCTTCTGTTCTTGGAGAACCTATGGACCTCATGACGGCACTCCAACTTGTTTTGAGAAAAAGTTTGGCACATGATGGGCTTATTCGTGGACTCCATGAAGCAGCTAAGGCTGTTGAAAAGCACGCCGCACAGCTTTGTGTGCTTGCTGAGGATTGTGATCAACCTGACTATGTTAAGCTGGTCAAGGCTCTCTGTGCAGATCACAATGTCCACTTGGTGAC
Source organism: Dendrobium catenatum (assembly GCF_001605985.2). Taxonomy (NCBI): domain Eukaryota; kingdom Viridiplantae; phylum Streptophyta; class Magnoliopsida; order Asparagales; family Orchidaceae; genus Dendrobium; species Dendrobium catenatum. The sequence goes on along the minus strand of NW_021320146.1, from coordinate 459,087 downwards.
TATTCCAAGTGCCAAAACCTTGGGAGAGTGGGCCGGGGTAAGTGCATTGCTGAAATTTATTTTGAATATTTTTTTGACTAATCATTGATAAATTGCCAACCATTTAGTTTGCATTCCATTTACTGTTGAAGGTTTTTTTTTTGGGTAGAAAAGTCAAGTTTGCATTTTTTTGGCATTATCAATAGCGGTGCGTTTGTTCTGTTATTGAAGGTTGTGAAAACTGAGTTAGAAATAGAAGCGGAAGGAGTAGGTTAAATGGTTCGATTGAGATTGAATCAAATGAAATAATAAATAGTAAATTTATTTAAATAACATAATAATGATATAATAAGCATGTAATAATATAAACTTATAAAATAGAATTCATACACAAATAATATATTTTATAATTTAAAATTTTGACAGATTCAATCTTTAAATTTAATTCACATTTAATATAAAAGTAGTTTATATATAAATTTATAGATTTAATATAAATAAATGTTAATTATGTTTTATGTTTAGATATAATTTGCACCTATAAATTGTATATAAAATTATATTATAAAATTGCATTTGTAAATCCATTTTAGATCATTTATAATAAAAAATAGATAAAAATTAGTTTATTTTATATAAATGAATAAATTAATTAATAAATAGATAAAATTGCATATTATTAACCAAAAAAATTATTCACATTATAAAAAATTAATAAAAATATGTGTTAGAATATGTAGTGTATGTTTTGTGATTTTTAGAACTTCATATTGGTTATTTAGTCCCACATCATTGGGGCACTATGCTTTATATTGTTTATATAGATTTTTCTACACATGAGTAAAGTAGTTACATGGGATGGTGGGTTCATGTGAAAAAATTTGTTTGATGTTTTTTAGCAAATTATTGTTCTAGGAAATAATGCTCATTTTTTATTTAATTAAATTAAAGTTAAATTAATTTATTATGTTAACAAGTTTATATTTTTACATGTTAAATTAGTTTATTTAATTATATTAATGAGATAGCAAATAAATCGTAGCGGTTAATTGATCGGTTTGATACGGGTTGAAATTGGTTTTGGGATAATATCAAATCGTCCGGTCGAGTCTGATTTTTAAAACCATGCTGGTATTTTCCTTTCAAGTTTCCTCAACACTACATTGGGCAAATGATCATACTTTTTCTGGTTAAAGTTTAACTTTTGTACTATTGAAATCTTCCTTATTTGAGAAATTTACATTCATTAATTTAAAACGAACTATCAAACTCTTGGACTTGCATCAGAAAGAGCAAAATCATTTAGAATTTAACTGAGAATGAAATTTTATGATTATGTTGTGCCTGTCAAAATTTGGGTGATGTTATTATAAATACAAGGATTTGTGTGTTATTTTTATAATTGTGAAAGATTTTGGGTTCTATCCGTTATATATTGTTATGCGTTCACTCTCTTATTATTCCTTTTTTCTTCTAAATATGATATTTTAATTGTTATTGCTGCTGTTGTAAGTGCTTTTTCCTGTTCTATTTCATTGGTGGATGAGGATACTCATTTTTGTGTATTACAGCTGTGCAAGATTGATTCAGAGGGAAAGGCAAGGAAAGTCATAGGGTGCTCGTGTGTTGTTGTTAAGGTAAAATAAAATTCTAACCTTCTCCATTAGCTCTAAAAGTTTATTCTTGAGGCTCTGATGCCTGAATTTTCTGAGCATTTAATGTTTTCTGGATTTGCAGGATTATGGAGAAGAATCAGAGGGACTTCATATAGTTCAGGAGTATGTGAAATCTCACTAAATTTCCTGCTTAAAATTATGAGTATTTAGTCGATTCGGGAAGCATCTGTGTCTGGTTTGAAGATTGTTTGTCTAGGTTTTTGCCTTCAATTTTGAATCTTGTAGCGAGACTATATTGGAAACCCTTATTTATTGAAGCTGGTTTTAATTGTAGTTTCATTAACTCTTCAGCTTATGCTGAACTCGTGATGGACTTTGGTCAGTACTTTGTACTTTGTACTACATGAAATATTAAACTTTATGCAGACTTGATGCTCTGAGCATGAAAATTTTATTATGTGCGGGAAAAATCTGTTCGGATTTACAACGCTTTGTAAATACTCATCAAAAGGTAGCAAATATGCATTCATAATTATATTTTTCTTGCCATTTTGTTGAGTATTTGTTAAGGCGTTGCAAAAGGGCAGCAAAAGTGAGGACTGTTTCTAACAAAAATGTTTAGTATAAGAAAGCTGAGTTTTTTGCATGAAAATTTGCTGCTGCTGATGCTTGTTTCATTGTTCATATTAGGGAAAAAATCCTCAAAATTTCTTTTGGAATATCATTCATTTTCTTTTTTTGCATGAAATTGTTAGATATAAACATTGTTATGTGGTAATTTAGCATGACTTAGATTTCGTTTGAGATGATTTTTTTATTGCTTCTTAAAGCAGCTTTTTAGTACATATTTGTACTTTCTAGTACATAAATGTACTAGCAAGCTTCTTTAAGAAACAGTAAGAAAACCATTCAAAATGAAGCCTTAGTTTTCATTTGTCGTTTGTTTCAACACTGATTGAATTCAAATTATAGTTTCTTTTGGGATATTTTTTTATTATTTTATAAAGTGAAAAAAATCAAAATTTTAAAGCGGTTGTAGAATGCAGCTTCTTAGTATAATTATTTGATTTCAAGCCTTTTATGATTTGTCATTTTTTTATGCTTCAAGTGAAAATATCCATGTGAAAAGCTTAACAGCCTAAATCTAATATCTTCCTTTTGTTCTCCTGTTGCGCTTAACTATACTCTGTAGCTTCTACGACATGCTTTGTATGAGTATTATGCACTTATAAAATCATATTCCCACAATTTTCCATCATATTCCCACAATAATAAAATTTAGGGTCTGTTTTGAAATAGTTATTTTATTATTTTATTTATCATACAATAATTATTATTATTTATTGCTTTCTTATTATTTTTTTAGATTTTTTCAGGATGAAAGTTTATTTTTTACAATTAAAATAGTTAAGTTATTCATTCCATAATAATTTTACAAAAAAATTATAAAATATTACAATCATCCTAAAGAAATTTAGACTAAACATAAAATATAACTTTAAAAAATTATTCTTTTCAATTTTCATTGCTTTCGAATATAATGTTAAATTATTAATAATTTGTAAGGACCAGTAATTAACTAATTATATATGCTCATGATTTACAAAGTTTTTTATTTACATTGTAGAACAATTAATACTTGTTTAATTGGTAAAACTTCTGCCAGCTTCATATTTCTATATAAAAAATTAGCAGTTCAAAATTTTACAAATAAAAAATAGTAGTTCAAAATTTTACAAATTAAAAATAGTAATTTAATTTATTCTGTAAAAAAAATCATATCAGATATAAATTTGGTAATATTGTTATGATTAAAGAATATTTTTAAGATAAATTTAAAATTTAACAAATAAAATGATAATCTTCATTTTATCGTTTATGTGATTGTAAAATTATTAACATTATTCATATAGCTGTCAATATGCTAAAAATATTTATTAATACTGTCAACTTATCTTTTTTTTTTTTACTTTCATATGACATCAAAGCCCATAAATTATTATATTTATTTATTAAAACTTTTTATCAAAAAGGAGTAAATTATTATATTTTTGAGATTTCATAATCGAAGAATCAATTTATTAAATAATACTCCCGCAGAAGTTTTTGCAATTTTATATACAAATAGAACACTTTTATCAAATTTCAATGAAATTTTTGCATAATAAAAATTGGAAGGCCGCAGAGCGAAGGAAAACCGACGCTGGTTCTTGTGCTGCCTCCGCGCGAGTCGAGTACGCGATGGGATCGAACATAGAGTGTTCTCCTTCGCCGGTCCTCCTCAATATAGGTATCGATCGTACGTTCGACCCCTTTTAAATTCTTAGGATTAGTTTTTACTTGTAATCTCCTTCTATCCACGAGGATGGAAATTGCTTGGGCGTTTTTGATTGGTGCTCAATCTTGACATGGCGAGGATGATTTGAGTTTTTTTTTTTTTCCAATTTTTGAGGGGCGAATTAGCGTTATTAGTACCCTGGCTGATGTATCGTTGGACTGGATGTTTAATTTATTTATTTATGTATTTTCTTTGAGAGTTCCAGTACCCTGCTTGGCCAAGTTTAAAGCTTTCCGAAATGTCTTTCCTTTGTTCTTTATTTTTAAGGCAAGTCAATTGAGGGCAAATCATGAATTTAAGATGGGTTCACTTCAGGTTAGAGAGATTTATGGTCTTACAAGATAATCTGATTTCAGTCGTTAGTTGTGTAGTCTAATTTCTAAAGTTACGCTACTTAGTACATTTGTCCTATTTATATTAATGAAATAAACTTTGAAAGAATGTTTTTGATAGCTATGGTGCCAATGTGTGCCATTGAAGGCAGTCTTTAAGAATACATGTTTCTCTCTTCCGAAATTGCTAAGAATCAAATTATCTGGTTCTGGAAGTCAACTATATTTTAATGCTTGCATTGGTATGTCAATATTGTACCATCTTTGGACTCAATTACAAACGCTTTCTTCTGATACTTACTTCACTATACTCTGGCTACCTGTAGCTTTCACGGAAATATCTCACTACCTATTGATATGGTTGACTTCTATTATTAACTCATTATGTTTGAACATATTTAAATTTTGGGTTGAATTTGATTGGCGGTCCTCTTCAAAGATGGTTTCCTTATCTGCGCTAAATTAGAAATAATTCTCTTAAAACCTTAAAAAACTTGGTTTCTTATAAATTAGCAATGATTATCATAATAAATTTGTCTTATATGGTTGTTATGAAAAAAATAAAGAACTAGTAGATCTTTTGGATTTGTATAGCTCTTTGTCATCTTTTTAAGTGGGCTATTAATGTTATTCTAACAATTAAATCCATCAACCCCGATGATAAAATGGATTTATGAGACATTTATGAATTAGAAAAGTCTATGTGAAGCCATTTAACTAAAATGAGTTTGAAGTGTCTTCCATATTGCATTCAATTTAGACATTTAGGAAATTCTTGACTTTAAATAGAATGATAAATAAAGAATGACCTTTGCTAGTATAATCTAATCAAAATTTTAAAATCTGCAACCTAAATTTGGAAATCTGTCATTGATCTAATTTAAATACATCTACTGGTGATTTAAAAAGCATTCCTTTGCTGATTTGAAATTGCAGAAGCTTGGGGTCAAACTCCATTCTGAATTGAATTCAGCTTTGGGAAGAGAGGAAATGTTGGCTTCATGACATGTGGTAGATACTATGCACTTTGAATTTCACTGATGAATAAAATAAAATTGTAAATCGATGAAATTCCAGGAGAAATAATAATTGGGCTGATATTTTTGACTTCGGGTTTGTACAATAAAGCATTAATTTGATTCAGGTTATGTTCACATACCTATTGAGCAATTCCATAAAGTACCCTAATGAAAAGAGAGCATCATAAAGATTAAATGTCATCATGAATACTCTTGGTGTTTCCCTCTTCAAGCTTACTAAATTTCTTACAACAATTTATTCATTCTAACAGTTGTATTTGTAATCAATTCCAACATTGTTTGTACTGCTTGTTTTGTGTCTTTCCATGTACCTCTTAGCCTTTTGTGTATTTTATCTTTCCAACTAGTAATTAATAATTTTCTATCTACAAAACATGGAATCTCATACTATTCTTATAAATCACTTGCTTATATCTTTTACAAAATACTAATTTGCATTTTGTACCATATTACAAAAATACTATTTCTCTTTTTACATAGCAGAATCATATGAAGTTGTCTAAGCGTTGGACGCTGGTGTTGATAACCTTGGGCATCACTTGCCTTTTAGGTCCCAATTATTTTCCATATTAACATAGGGAAGACTATTTTTGCATCATGCATTTTTATTTTACTTTTATATCCATATTATTGCTTTTTGCATTTGAGGGTTGGGGGAGGGAATATTCCAGGGTTGCATCAGTGATACCAAACCAAGAGGATTGCTTGTCCACAGTAGTAGAACTTGTTGCCCTCCTTCCTAGAATGTTACTTATATTTTGAAAGCTTTTTGTTTTTAAAACATCTATTCCCTGCTTCCTCTTCTATGGTTAGGAAGAATTCTCACACGTTATATACAAGCTGCTACTATAATGGCAGTATTAATTATTCTCCTCTAATCACAACTACTTTATGTTTATGATGTTCCATTTGGTGATGATTTACCCTTAAAATGTTCATAGGGGGGAAGAAATATGCGACTACAGTTGATACTCTTACTCAACGTGAGCCTTATTCAATGCTTGCAGCAATGTTTAGCGGAAGACATAATGTTTGCCGAGATTCCGAAACGGTAAATGACGAAGCATTAGTCGATTTTCCTTTCATATAGAATACTCCTTTTGATGCAATATAAGAGTACCATACTTTTTTCTTGATTGTAAAATGTGTCTTGTTCGAGGTTCTTTAACTATTATTTATTTATTTATTGTATTCTAATACATAAAATTATAATTATTTTGAGGTTATGAGCTAAATAAATTTGCAATTGTAAATTAAGTTATTGTACTTGCGAAGTTGTTGGAACCTAGTTTTATTCCTTGGTAATACTGAAATTTTTGCAGGGAATGGTGTTTGTTGATAGGGATGGTAAACAGTTCCGGCACATACTGAATTGGCTAAGAGATGGGATCCTTCCTACACTTACGAACGTGGAGTATCAAGAACTACTTCGAGAAGCAGAATACTATCAATTGCTGGTAAATAATGATATTAGTTTTTTTTTTTGGTTCATTTCATGAGAATTTTCCTACTCATATATTCTTACAAGTCTTCGTCAATTTGAGGATTTTGTCATTATCTTGCATGTATCTATTGGAGAATATGCTAGGTTTTAGCTTATTATCAAGATTGGACATAAATATGGTTGAATATTCTTTGTAAAACATAGAACAATACATGTGTAGCACTAAAATTTTGTACATTAACAAAATATCATCAGCTACTTTCATTTACAATAATACCGCCCAAATTTCGTGGCACTACAAAACCCCAGCCCATATTTTTCTTTCATTAAATTCTCAAGGAGGGCACACCGGAAGATGCAAATACATGGGTTTGATAGCTCATTTTCTTAAGTGTAGTGTTAAATTTGCGTTTAAGAAAGATTTTAGTAGCATGTTCATATTAATTTTGTTTTTCTATAAAAAAAAATGAAGCAATAACTTTATTTATAGCAATTTGAAGTAGATATGTGGGTAGAAAAGTTTATGTTTTACAAGGTGTGATCCATTTAGGCAGTTCCACTAGTTTAGAACAAATCAATAGGTTTAAGAGTGTTTCAATTGAAATCATGCTGATCCCACTTATACTTGGTAGGATGAGAAAATTGTGAGTGTGTAACTCAACATAGCATACATATAGTTACTATTGATAACATTCTCACTTCTTACCCTGTTCTTGTGTTGCCTCATCTATGCATATTGTTGTACCCTTAACATCTTCTTTCTTGTCCATTTTCTTTACAGTTATTGTTGCTTGATCAACCATTGGCTATTGTTTCTAAAGGCATCATATTGTCATAGACGCTGATGGCATCACTAGTGTCGCTGGTCTCTTATTTAGTGGTGTTTTCATTGCTCTCTCTTCACATCATGGCTTTGCTATCTTATAAGGAAGAATAGTGCAGGAAAGGAAAGGCATATAGTCTAGGCATAAAGAAAGGTAAGAGAAGATTAGGCAGGAAGGTAATGGAGAATTAGATAGGATTAAGACAATATATTTTCTGTACAAGTGAGATGGGAACATCAAGTTGACATCAACGCCTTTCTTCTTTTTCTTTGTATGCTGGAAAGAAAAGATGATGATAATAAGCCCTTTTAGTTTCAGTATTCAGCATTAAGATCCACTATCTAATCCAATAATTCTTGAAGTTTCAAATTTTAATTATCAATTTACTAGTAACTATCTCACTATCCACTTAATTTATTTTTGTGTAATATTGATCTAAGAAAATGAAAGAAAAAAGGAAAAAGAAATGAAACTATTAACCAAAAAGATGTTTTAAATCATTGTAACTATTAGAACTGTTTGATATGAAAATCAAACCAAACTTTAAAACTTGATAAAAATTGTAACAAATAGCTATACATGAAATCAAAATTTAAGTAGGTAATTTCATTGTTTAAGTGTAGTAAAGTCAAAATCTACTTTGATTAGTAATATTAAAGAGATTGCTATAGAAGATTTAGGAAAGTACAAAAGGAAATTCTACATAAAAAGTCTGGGCGGTTGATAGGAAGTAGATGCAATTTTCTCGAAATTAGTGAATGGCGATAAGAAAGTAGGAAGAAAAACACACCAAAACTATTTTTATTACAAGATATATGAAAGAAAATAGCAAGATATAGTTGGATCTTCGAGAAAATTGGCTCTCCCAAATCCCTAACCGTTGGCTAGAGCCCAAATAACCTAAGAATAAACTAAATTCAACAAACTCCCAAAAATATTCTGAAATCATCCTATTGTTAGCCTTAAATAGGCTCCCAAATTCCCTCCCAAATCAGCCCCCTTTCCCTAAATAATTCCCTTTCAGATTTGAATTCAAATTAGATTTATTTTCCTAATTAATTCTCTCCGAATTATAATTAAAACTTTCCTAAACAATCCCACTTAATTTCTCCTTTTCCCTAAATAATTCCCTCTTAAATTTTGAATTCAAATTAGATCTCTTGCTTAAATAATTTCTTCTCAATTATAATTTAAACATTCCTAAATAATTCACCTTTGATTAAGAACCTTCCTAAACAGTTCCCTCTTGATTAGACAACTTCTTGATTCCCTCCCATTCATATTAGTCGGTCCATCAATACTCCCCTCCCAAAGTGTCACCTTGTCCTCAAGGTGGAATGAAGAAAATTGCTACTGTAACACTTGACTAATAGCATTGGACTGAAAAATTGATTGACATTGGGTCGAATGATCCCTTTCTCCAGCATCTCCCTAATCAATCTCTCGATCTCATCATTCTAGATTTGGGGATGACGGTACAGATGAAAACAGATAGGTGAGACTCTTTCCTTCAAGATGATAGCATGCTCACATTCCTATGGAGGAGGTAACCCCTGAATTGGCTGGAACATATCTCGATATTGCTGTAGGAGTGACTGAACCATGTATGGTGCTTCTATCTTCTCCCCATCTTCTTCTCCTTCCCAGCTTTTCAGCTCCATCAAAGATCCCACTCCTTCACTCTTTGCCCTCCTTGGAAGTGGCTCCAAAGATGACATCTCCTCTTATTCCCCCAAAATTTCTACCTCCCTCGATCCTCCCTCATCGTCCCTATATTAGAGTTTCCCCCACTTTCTAGTCTAATCAACGGTGCTCTCGCCTCCGATGTTGTCGATTGGGTATGAAGCTCCAATAGTTTCCTTATCAATTCTTCTAAGTTGGAAAACTATTCCTCCATTGATGTCATTCTATCCTCAAACGCCGATTTGTATTGGCCAACTTTTTCTTTAAGACACTCTTATAAGGCATCAAATTTCTTTGTTGCCATAGGTCCCAAAAATTGCTTTGATACCACTTTGATAGGAAGTGGATGCAATTTCCTCGAAGTCAGTGAACGCAATAAGAAATTAGAAAAAAAAATACACCAAAACTATTTTTATTACAAGATTGTGAAAGAAAAAAACAAGATATAGATTGATCTTCAATTGGAGAGGAAGATCCGGCTCTTCCAAATCCGTCACTGCTGGCTAGAGCCCAAATAACATAAGAATAAACTAAATTCAGCAAACTCCTAAAAATATTCTGAAATCACCATATTGTTAGTCTTAAATAGGCTCCCATAATTCCCTCCCAAATCAGTCACTTTCCCTAAATAATTTCCTTTCAGTTTTGAATTCAAATTAGATTTATTTTCCTAATTAATTCTCTCCCAATTATAATTAAAACTTTCCTAAACAATTGCCCCTTAATTCCTCCATCTTTTCCCTAAATAATTCCCTCTTAGATTTTGAATTCAAATTATATCTCTTGCTTAAATAATTCCCTCCCAATTGTAATTTAAATATTCCTAAATATTTTTCTTTTGATTAAGAACCTTCCTAAACAATTCCCTCTTGATTAGGAAATTTTTTGATTCCCTCCCAATCATATCAGCTGGTCCATCGATACTCCCCTTCCAAAGTGCCACCTTGTCCTCAAGGTGGAACGAAGGAAACTGCTACTAAAGCACTTAACTAATAGCATTGAACCAAAAAATTGATTGACACTGGGTCGAATGATCTATTTCTCCAGCATCTCCGTAATCAATCTCTCGATCTCATCATTCTAGATTTGGGGATGACTATACAGACGAAAAACTGATAGGTAAGACTTCTTCGTTCAAGATGATAACATGCTCACATTCCTGTGAAGGAGGTAACCCCTGAACTGGTTGGAACACCTCTCGATACTGTTGTAGGAGTGGCTGAACCATGTATGGTGCTTCTATCTTTTCCCCATCTTCTTCTCATTCCAAACTTTTTAGCTCCATAAAAAATCCCACTTCTTCACCCTTTTCCCTCATTGGAAGTGGCTCCAAAGATGGCATCTCCTCTTCTTCCCCCAAAACTTCCACCTCCTGATCCTTCCTCATTGTCCTTATATTAGGATTTCCCCCACTTCCTACTCCAATCAACAGTGCTCTCGTCTCCGATGTTTTGGTTGGGTGTGAAGCTCCAATAGTTTCCTTACCATTTCTTCTAGGTTGGAAAAATTTTCCTCCATTGATGTCATTCTATCCTTAAATGCTGATTTGAATTGGCCAATTTTTCCTTTTCGATGCTCTTCCAAGGCATCAACTTTCTTTGCCGCCATAGGTCGCAAAAAAGTTCCCTGATAGGAAGTGGATGCAATTTCCTCGAAATCAGCAAACTACAATAATAAATTAGGAAGAAAAACATAACAATTTTATTTTTATTACAAGATATATGAAAGAAAATAGCAAGATATAGTTGGATCTTCAAGTGGAGATGAAGATTTGACTCTCTCAAATCCCTAACCGCCAACTAGAGCCCAAGTAACTTAAGAATAAATTAAATTCAACAAACTCCTAAAAACATTCTGAAATCACCCTTTTGTTAGCCTTAAATAGGCTCTCATAATTCACTCTCAAATTAGCCCCCTTTCCCTAAATAAATCCTGTTGACCTTTGTGTAAAATCCAGAAGAAACAAAGATGAAAATCCAAAAAATCATACCTGCAGACTATCGGAATTATAATTAAAACTTTCCTAAACAACCCCCTCTTGATTCCTCATTTTCCCAAATAATTCCCTCTTAGATTTTGAATTCAAATTAGTTCTCTTGCTTAAATAATTACCTCCTAATTATAATTTAATCATTCTTAAATAATTCCCCTTTGATTAAGAACCTTCCTAAACAATTTCTACTTGATTAGGAAACTTCTTGATTTCCTCCCAGTCAAATCGGCCGGTCTATCAGCGGGTGCATCGTGGAGATAAAAAAATTTTGAAGGAGAAATGTGCTTAAGTAGTAGCAAAAAATAAGTACTTTTTTGGCTTATAATGAATACTAGGAAGTTAGAAGTCTCGCAAAGATGGTAGCGGTCAAAGCAAAAACTAAAGTTTTTTCCAATTTATATGCTATATGCTAAAAGGCTTGATACTATGGAGGAGAAAATTCATTTATAAAATAACTGAAGTAAGATATGAGAAATCTTTTGATTAAGTTTGACGCATTAAACATAATAATATTGATTAAGTTTGACACATTAAGCATAATGATAGTGAATTCTCGATTAAAGATGAACTTGCTAAGGAGAAAAAAAAAACATACCATAAGCTATCACATAAACAATACTATATAAATATTTAAATATGAATTTATATGGATATGGTAAATGTATATATTTATATATTTATAGAAATATTGATAATTTGAGCCAGCTTAAGCCAAAATTCAAGCATGCTGGCAGAATATTTGAAATTAGCCAAAATTCAAGCATGCTGCCAAACATTAGCTCAAAATTCTTTGGGTTGGGATTCAGAATTTAACTCAAGATGGCTTAGTCAATTTTGGAACGACCCAGACTTGAGAAAGTTTAAAATTTCATTTGATATTGCCACCACTAACAATGTTGGACAATGTTTGGCATGCCAACTTTTTTGTTTAAAAACAAAACCTTCTTGGGCAATTTGCTAGCATTTCTGTGACACTATTCATTTCACTTCTTGATATAAAGTGAGCGATACATGAATTATTCTAATAAGTTATTTATCAATCCTATCATATGTGATTTTCTTGCCTTTATTCTCACTCTTCTTCGCTTCTTCTTAATGTCTAATTACCATACTGATCGAATTATGGAATTTGTGCTTCATAGATCACAACTTTCTGTACATACCTAATAAGTCATTCATTTTGTTATATGAAAAGAGGAACTCTTAAAAGAGACATATCAATTGAAGCAATCATGCATTTTAGCATGCCTAACACAAAATTATAAATATCATTCATTCGTCGAAGAAAAAAAAAAAAAGACAAGAATAAGCAATACTAGAATTTCAAGTAGTTTTTTAGATTTCTATTTTCTCAAGTACTGTCATAATCATAATCTGCTAGTAATGTTTATTTTATATTCCATTTATTGATCTTCATGTTTTTAGAAATCTTCTAATTTTAGTTGCATTCCTCGCAATTAGTTTTTTCTATCTTCTATGTATTTCTCATTTACCTTATTTCCGTCCCATATTATAAAGCTCCTTTTTATATACTTTTTTGAATATTACTCCTTCCTCTTTAATTTTTTAAATATATAATGCTTTAATATTTTTTTGTGGTGATGTAGAAGTGATGAAATTTTATGATTTTTTAGATTGTATTCATGTGTTCTAATAATTCTTTTGCAGGAATTGATAAAATATATAAAGTCAAACATGTGCAAGAAGAAGGGTGAAGATATTTTGGAGGCCGAACTTACACGAAAAGAGATAATCAAAATCATCCAGTCTTCTAAAATTAGGTTTAGGGGAGTGAATCTTTCCGGATTAAACCTTTCTAAACTTGTAAGTTTCAAGTCAATTTAGGTCTTATCAAACTTTACAATTACCTTGTCCTATTATTTCTATCTTTCTTTTATTAATGTTGGGCATGCCTTTGAACTTTGAGTGCTTTGTGATGTAGTATGTGTAGAGAAGAGATAGATTGAGACACTTGGGGGGAATCACCTCTTGGGGAATGGGAAACTATGGAGGAAATTGGGGGAACGGAGGAGATCCGAGGGTGAGAAAGCTGAAGATGCTTATTTTGAGGGAGAGGATGCATATGGATGGATATATAAGGTGGAAAGGTGCTTTACCGTCTATTGGTTGACGGAGGAGAAGAGACTGACAGTGGTCGGGATCTGCTTGGAGGTGTAATCGTTGGCATGGTACCAATAGAGGGATACAAGGTGACCACTACAGATTTGGAGGGAGTTTAAGGACCGCTTGTTGGAACATTTTCGAACCAGCAAGGAAGGGGACTTCTATGAGCAGTTCTTTGCTCTAACGCATGAGGGGACGGTGGTGGAGTACCGTGAGCAGTTTGAGTACCTGGCCAACCAACTAGATCGGCCTCCGGAGACTATACTGGAGGGAAACTTTATGAAAGGGCTCAGACTAGAGATTCAAACAGTTGTTAGAGTGATGAGGTCTCGTGATTTGGGAGACACTATGGAGCTAGCCTAATTAGTAGAGGATCTGAGGCACCTGGAGAGAGGAGCCTGAGGCAATAGCTTAGGAGGTTCATACAGGATGCTCACCACCTTTTTGGCATCCAAGAAGCAGACACCGAGTATTCTTAGGGAGACCCTGAAGGAGAAGACTATAGGAGGGAGACCTGGGAAAAACTTCAAGAAGCTCACATAAACTGAGTTATAGGAAAAGGGGGCAAAGGGGTTGTATTTCAGATGTGAGGAGGGTATACACCGGAGCACCGTTTGTGATGATGGGAAATTGAGGAAGGAGCCGTCTTTCCACCTTGCGGACAAGGTAGGTCTTTTAGGGGGGGGGGGGGGGTTTTTTTAGTTTTTTTCTGGGTATTTTTAGACCGGTCCAGAAGGGACCGCCTTTGCTTGAGGAGGAACATGCTTCCTCTTGTTAAGGGGCGAAACAGGCTTCCGCCTGGGTTGTTTTCCTGTCCCTTTGGGTGTGGCCCAAGGGCAATTTTGAATAGGAGACATGGGGGAGGTTAGTAGGGAAATTCAATATAGGAGGGCTGTTTGAGGATTTTGAAAATTATTGTTTGTTCTAAGTTGTTTCCCTAGGGTTAGGGTTATGTCTTTTTTTAATGAATTTAGATTATTCTTAAGGTGATTGGGCTATAGCTGGCGGCTAGAATTTTGAGAGAGCCAGATCTTCCTCTCCAATCGAATATCTATTGTATCTTGTTTGCTTTGCTTCTCTATATCATCAATTAAAAAAGTTTTTTTCTGGGTATTTTTAGACCGGTCCAGAAGGGACCGCCTTTGCTTGAGGAGGAACATGCTTCCTCTTGTTAAGGGGCGAAACAGGCTTCCGCCTGGGTTGTTTTCCTGTCCCTTTGGGTGTGGCCCAAGGGCAATTTTGAATAGGAGACATGGGGGAGGTTAGTAGGGAAAGTCAATATAGGAGGGCTGTTTGAGGATTTTGAAAATTATTGTTTGTTCTAAGTTGTTTCCCTAGGGTTAGGGTTATGTCTTTTTTTATTGAATTTAAATTATTCTTAAGGTGATTGGGCTATAGCTGGCGGCTAGGATTTTGAGAGAGCCAGATCTTCCTCTCCAATCGAATATCTGTTGTATCTTGTTTGCTTTGCTTCTCTATATCATCAATTAAAAAAGTTTTTTTCTGGTTATTCCCCATAGTTCTTCTTGAGAGTTGTGTTTGGGATTGCTGAAATTAAAATTCAGCCAAGGGTTCTTGATTTCTACAAGAACTTCCTAACATTGTATTTTGCATCAAGAGCGTTATCTTCCAAATCCTCTAATTCTCTCATTCCTGAAATCACTCAATCTAATTATTAAGAACTTTTAGTTATATATTTGTTATTCATCAAAATTGAGTTCTAAAAAATCATGAGCTCATGGGGTCAAAATCAATAGTGGATGAGGGTTTTCTTCTCTAGGAGGTTAGTAGAGGAAATCATCAATGTCCATGACTAAAAGTAAGGAAAATAGAATAGAAAGATTTAAGCAATTACAGATCTACGTGCAAGCACAGGCTAGGGGCTTGTAAGATGGTCGTGTATGAGTAGGGCTTATAGGCGTGGCAAGGGTGGTAGTGTGTGAGGGTGCAACGGCATGAGAGAGGAGTGACTCGGTAGATGTTAGATTGTGCATGAGGGACAGGTGAGTAGGAAGTGGCTTCAAGCATGATAGAGGAGTGGGCTTGAGGGAGGATTGGAGGGGGGCAGTGCTTGTGGGCTGTTAATCAGGCATGGTGGAGGGGAGGCCAATCAAGTTGGGGTGGAAGCTAGAGTTCGGCCAACCCTACTTTTATACCATTTTAGAGAGGAAATCACTTGTATATTATTCAATAAGAGGAGCCCTTAATGTTAGTAGGGGAAATGAATGTCAATGTCTGGAGCTGCAACGAAATAAGCATAATCTACTAACTATAAATATAATACTTACCTAAAATAATATGCTAACGCTATCATCAACACTCAGTTAATGTTGTGGGGGGCTTTGCCATTTTCTTTTAATGGAGCTATGATTATTAAAATAGATTATAGATTGAATTATGCCCTGAATTGGCATTTGAAATTGTAGGTCATGTTTCCTTTTTTTTAATTTAAAATTTAAAAATAAAATTTCCTTTATCTTATTAAATGACTTTAGATGGCATATCATCCTACTGAGAAAAGGACAAACTTGACTATAGGTATGGTAAAGTTTGATTTTCATGGAACTTGCTGATTGAACACTCTAAAACTTCTTCCAGTTTGAGATGGTAATTTTAAAACTTTTAGTCTAGGTTTTTTAATGATGACGCTGGAGCATTATCAGTTTTGGACAGAAAATTGCTCGTTCCTTGAATTGGTCAGTATGACCGACATTGCACGCCAAACTGCCTTTAAATTTTATTCTATGGATTTTTTAGTTGTATTATTTGTTTGGTACCTTTGAGCTAGTTTAGTATTCACTGTAATGCAGTGATGAGAGATGCCAACAATTTATTTTGCAGCTAACATGATTTCTATTACGCATGCTGTCTATGCTGTACATTACATGAAGTCTTATTCTTTAAACTGCAGGATTTGACATTTGTAGACCTAAGTTTTGCATGCATTCGGAAGACCACTTTCTCACGTGCAAATCTGCATAAAGCTAAACTTGGGGTAGGTTCTTTAACCAAAAACTTGTTTCACTAGCCTTGCTGAAAATTGTGTAATACAATTTTCTAAGTTGCATCTGTGGTCAAATAATATTCGAAACAAGTGTTGTTCTTCCTCCTAATGTCTTTTTTTTTTTCTCTTCTTCTTACTGTGTTAAGTTTTGATTATCTTAGCTGATACGGCCATGTATTCTTCACCTTGTCTCCAAAGTGAATGAATATTTGTTGCTGTGGGAAAGTGATACTCGGATTATAATAATGGTTTTAGGTTCTACTTCTTTTAGTTTTATACTGACCAATTTTATCTTTTTGATAGGATGTGGAAGGAGAAGGTTCAATATTTCAAGATGCAATTTTGCGCGAGTAAGATATGTTATCAATTAATCAATGTCTGCTCTGTGTGCCACCTTAGCGGTTTTATTTATTTATTTTTTTGCAGCTTTTTTTTTTTTGGTGGGGGGGGGGGGGTGTTAACGTTTAGCTAAGCATTTCTAATAACCCAAAAAATGAACTATTCAAGTACATTTTTCGCCCTCTTTCACAGAAGTAAAGGTTGTGTAGTGCTTTCCTAAAGGTACATTGGAGCAAGCAAGTAATACTTTATTCCTCTCATAGCTTTGGAATTATTTGGATGATGTTAATAGGAGATGGAAATGTCCGGTTGACTGCTCTAGAGATGAATGGCTAGAATGAAGTGAAGGCTCTTGAGGAGGAACTTTTATTCGGTCCAGTGAACGTACGTAGAGCTATGTTCGGCCGGCACTGAGATCGCGCCACGTAGCAGGCACAAAACGAGAAATACCGAGCAAATACTGAGCAATACCAACAATAACGAGAAATATCATTATGTGAAGACAAATACCGAGCAATACCGAGTAATACCGAGTAATACCAAAAAATACCGAGTTTTTTCTAGAAAAACTCGGTATTTTTTAAAAAACTCGGTATTTTTTGGTATTACTCGGTATTGGTCTTTACAGAGCGGTATCTCTCATTATTGTCAAGCAATACCGAGTAAATACCGAGCAAAAACCGAGTAACTCAGTGATGACCGCACGTAGAGCTACATCCGGTTAGAGGACCTAATAAAAGTTCCTTGAGGAGAGCGATGTGGAGGTGTCCTGTATTACTGAAGTGGAATACACACTATACGAAGAGGAGAATGTGGATCTCATGGAGATGAATGAGGCGGAGAGCGATGTTAGAGGTGCTCTATAAAGTAAATGGAAGAAAGTGGTTTGTGTTAGTGGAGACTGGAGAGGTTAGGGGATTAAGTGGGGTTGAAGGATGTTTAGGGAAAAGGAACGACCAGCAATGGTGAATCACACAACAGCCAAGAAGTGATAAAACGAAAATAAATATAATGGGGATTAAGATAACGAATACGAAGTAAGTTTCAAATCTTGATAGAATTATTAATCATCAACATTTAATGAGAGTCTCTAATGAGGCTATTTATAAAAATTTTTACACAGAAAAAAAGACCAACATACCCACAGTACAATAAAAGAACATTTGCAATACTTTTTTTAAAAGTATACAAATTTTTCTTAAAGTTTTATTAATTCAAAGTCACAGATAAGTACAAACAAGGTCAATTATATATCAAATTTGCACATGGGTATAAATTGGATTTTAAAGTTGGAAGCTAGCGGATATTTATTATAAAAGTCACATTATGGGCTTTAATCTATGACCTTAACCATGAAACTATGGAGTATATTACTTGAGCTATAGCTTTTTGGTGAATATAGGCAATAATAGCTCAAGTGACAGCTCTATGGTTTAGAAGATAGTGATTAGAGGTTTGAATCTAGCTTATGGTCTTTTATTAATTAAATATTAATTAGCTCTTTCTGTGGAATTTGATATATAATTGATCTCATGCTCTATTTTCAATTAATAAAATATTTGAGAATAGATCAAATTCTACAAAATATTTTATTTATTAAAAAATTTGGAATATTTTGTTAATAAAATATTTGAGAACACATCTATTCTCAAATATTTTATTAATTGAAAGTAGACATGAGGCTAGTTAAATGTCAAATTTTACGAAAGGTGTAAATGATTATTTAATTTTAAAAAGGTCATAAACTTAGATTCAAACTCTAACCACTATCCTCTAAACCAACGAGCTGCCACTTGAGCTTAAGTTTTTTTGGGGTGTGTGTGTATAGCATGTGTGTGCGCTTGTATTGCCTATGTCACCAATAAGTTCTAGCTCAAGCAATATACTCCATAGCTCTATGGTTAAGGTCACGGATTCAAGCCCATTATGTGACTTTAAAATTAAATATTCACTAGCTTCCAACATTAAAATTCATTATGTAACTAAGTGCAACTATTATATGCAATTGGCCTTGTTTCTACTTATCTGTAATTGGTCATATGCCCTTCTCTGAATTAATAAAATGTTTGAGAATAGCTTTCTATATATATATATATATATATGCGCTATTTGATAGCTGCTTTTAGTTTGTTCTTTTAGCGTTATATTATTTCACTTCATAATTTGAGGTCATGGTTTTTAACGGCAGCAATTTTATCTTTTGCTGTCTAAAGATGTGAGTTTATCGGGGCAAACCTTACCGGGGCGGTGTTAGATGGAGCTAACCTCCAGAGTGCAAATCTACAAGGTAGTTGCTTTGCCAGTCTTGATATTGATGGTTTGTTTCATTTATCTTTAAGTTTTATTTGATTGCTAGATAATTTATATTTTAGGTCTGATAAGATCCTTTAAATCTACATTTCTTTTCGCTACTGGATTTTGTCAGTTATCTATTGATATAGAGATTTCCTTTAAAAATTCTATCATATCTGATAATTTTAATTTTACAATTCATAGGATTCCGTTAATGCTCTTCTTTTTAAATAATATCTTTTGCAGGTGTGCCTAGATATGAAAATTTATTAACATATCTCAGCTGCTTCTTGATGGCATAGCTTTATTTATAGTTTCTTTCCCAATTTTAAAGTCCAACTAATTTGTTAACCTTTTTTGAGTGTAAATAAAGATGTGATAAAGCAGCTTGTAGCTCACCTAAATAAGAAACTTTGCGATTTTTTGTCTGATAAAACTTTTATGATATAGATTGTCAACAAAAGTTGGCATCTCCAATGATCTCTAACGAGTTATACCAGACATCAATATGCCAACAGTGTTGTGTCACAAAGCTAAAATTAGAATTTTCTATTATTGTCTTTTGACTGCTATGCAAAGATTCAAAGTTGAATGCAGCTTTTGACCTTTTCATGCTTATGTAGCTACTATTCTTGGTGCTGCAGATGCATGCTTGGTTGGATGTAGCTTCTCTGAATCAGATCTCCGATCAGCACATTTGCAGGTTGTTCCTAGTTTGAATTTGTCTAGAAAAGTTCTTCTTATCACTTTGTAAATTAGCTGACAATCTAAACATGATTCCTTAATATAACTTATAATTAGCTTAATTCTTGCATTTTCTTCATGTTCAATAAATTATTTGTTGTGCTTCAGTGTACTTCAGAATGTGACATTTGTAGAAACCACAATAAATTTTCTAATACAATGATATGGCTTTTGAAAATCAAGAGTCCACCTTGTTTGATTTAAATTTGTCCATGGGCTTCACTGTACTAACAAGTCTGATTATGTAGAGCAAGGGGACATGAGAGAGAATAAGTGTGAATGTAGAGCAAATAGGAAATCTAACCCTTGACAATAGTAGAAATGGCATTAAGTTCAAAATATGCCTCTTGATATTTTATTTGTAGGGTCAAGCGGGCTACATGAAAGTTTACACTTAGAAAAACTAGAGAAATAACATATGATTGGGAATGCATTGTCTGGCATAGACACGTGGACTTGGATAAAATGTGTGCACATGGACATGTGGCTCGAAATATATTTGGCGAGTGCATTGTGTGGGCGGTGAGTCCTTAGGGTTGAGTGCCTCGAAGGAGATTCAGGATGACCACCTTGGCTAGTTCGTGAAGGAAAATAATGGGGGCGTCAGAGCTTGCAAAGTCTATCAGAGACGTGGCTGTCGATCTACGGCCACGATCTAGTCGATGTATTTTTTAGTCATATTATGTATTTGTCTTTTATTATTCTATGTTTGTATTTGCTTTTGTTATTTTTCACTTTTAACCCTTATTAAAGGGAGATCACGTGTAAGCCCAAATGACATTGTTGTCTTTTATTTTTGGAGTCCTTTGTATGAGGCTATATATAGCCCTTATGTTCTTTTTTCATGCTTAATGATGAATATGAAAGAAATTTTTTGAGTATTGTTCTCTTGATATGAGAGTTTGTGAGTCTTGGAGAAATCCCTAGGAGAGGGAAGTCAGATCAACCACCAACCTTGGAGACGGTCGGGTTCGTGGTTCTTCTTCACTATCTCTTTTCCTCTTCCTTCATCCCTTAGCCGCCGACCTATAGTCTTCCCGAATCCCTAAGCCACAGGCCACCTAAATCCCCACCACCACCCGCCACCTAGATCCAACCCCACCCCATCCACGGCCAACCTCCACCACTGGCCCATCCCCTTGGCTTTTTACCCCCATCTCCACTTGCCACCAAGTCTTTCCCAAATTAGATTTCATAATTTTGGTGACTCTATTAATGATCAAATTCAAATCAATTTGAATTTAAAATAGTTACCTAATTTATAAATTCTATTTTAGGAAACTTACTAAATCATAGCCTATTTAAATTTTGAATTAAATTGGGATGAGATCTTTCCTTCCAAACTCAATTCATTAATTTAGGTAAGCATTGATTGCTTCATTAAATCCCTCCATCCCTTTATTGCTGCGGCCCCCTATGGGTTTGCATTAGGAATTATTTCCTAAAAGCCAACCTCTCCTCTTGGTAATAACTCAAACTCCCTCCCCACCTCTCTTGGCCGAAATTCCCCTAGTCCCCACTCATTTATTTTCTTTCCAAGAGAGAACCTCTCCTTTTGGAAGTAAAATAAATCCCTTTCCCCTCTCTTGACCGCCCCCCTCTCTCTCTTCTCCATTATTAATTCCTTGCAATCAAGGGAATTAATTAAGGAGTTGTTTGAGTTCTTTTCCCTCCACAAAATTTGAACTTAATTTAATCCCCTACTCTCCTTCATTGGCCTGCCACCCTTGCCCTTTTCTCCACATCAACGCTCGACAGAAACTTCTTTCTCTCTAAGGACTTCTTCAAGGAACGCCACCACGATCTTCATCCACACATCAACCCTTTGACACCAATGAATGGCCGATCCGGAGCTTGACTATGGATTCGCTTACGACGAACAAGGGAACATCAACATCCTCCACTCCACCTTCGACTTCAACCTAGAGATCGATCATTCCATTGAAGAATACGTGGACTGCATCATGTTCACGCTTTCGGAGGCCATCGACGAGCAACTTGCCAACGTCCCGTGGCAAATTGTCTCGAGACAACAACAAGGGTGAACTTCTTCCCTCTTCATTTATTTTTCTAGTCCACTAACCTTGTAGGTGATGACTTAATCACAAGGTTCTCGTGCCTTGCCTCCTGCCTCTGCTTAGTAAATGTAGGATTTGAGTGTACTTTCTATGATGCTTATCTCGTTGTTAGATTAGGGATTTTTGTCGAATAACTACTTAATTCGCATGTTGTTG
Source organism: Dendrobium catenatum (assembly GCF_001605985.2). NCBI lineage: Eukaryota > Viridiplantae > Streptophyta > Magnoliopsida > Asparagales > Orchidaceae > Dendrobium > Dendrobium catenatum. The sequence continues at coordinate 437,101 of NW_021320146.1, read as the reverse complement.
AAATTCTATATTGTTTTGATAATTCAAATGCTTAGCATGTGATTTGGCCTAAGTGTCGTTACCCCTCTTACGTTTTCTATTTTTGTTTAATAGCAAATAGTCTTAATTGTTCTTTTTCCTTTTAAAATCGTGCAAGTTCTTATCGCATTCATTTAAAAGCATTGTAGTCCTGCATCAGAAAAGGCCTTGGATGAGTGGTGAGTCTCTCTGGGTTAGAGATGAGTCTTTTAGGCAAGTGTGGTTATGAAATGCGGGCGAACGCAATTTATATAACCATGAATATGGGCTTTGTGGGTTTGTCATTCCTATAGCTTGGACGGGAATATCTATGGAAGTCAGGTGGCCTTGACTAGGGAGAACTACTGAAAGAGTTGAGTTCTCATAAGGCGGGTGCTTCTTCAAGTGAAGGTTTGCTAATGCGAGTTCTTCGGTCGAACTCTCTTGCAAAATGTGCATCTGTAATTGGACTCCTTGTGGATGAGCTCCTATAGTATGAGCTAGCTAGGCTTATTTTGAGTGTGTGAGTCTGTTGATCGAATTTATCAAGGGTGAACATGCTTGGTACTTGCGAGTTCCCTATATTAGCATGTATGGAAATATATTTACTTCCTCAATTCATTTGCTCTTTTGGATAGCGACTTGTAAAAAGGACGAGAGAATTAAGAAAACAAAGCATTTAATATTTCAACCAAATGACAAAGAGAAAGAAAATATAGTTGAACTCCTGTACTTTGGATGAAGATGGAAAAACAACAAATTTGTTCTGAAATTTGGTTTTGAATCAGTTCTGATGCGGCATACCAAATTGGTTCATCTCAATTTTATAGCAGATTTATTTCTTTCATTTCTGAGTTTATCTTGTATTGTGTGTGTCTGTATGTATATTTTTTTTAAGAGAAACCCACGAAGAGGCCTACGCGTTGATATAAATAAAAATTATAAGTTCCTTAAAGGGACCTTGAGCTTTACTACTGCTCAAACGAGTTACAAGAGAAAAGACAAAAAAAGAAAAACCCTAAAAGCTCAAGGTCCTTGTTTCTCAAAAATACAGAACAACCTAGGTACATTCTACGATGCACTAGAACGCGCACCCAAAAAATAGGGAAGCCACCCACAAAACCTTTCAGCACGAGCTCCCTGGTCCAAAAATGTAAAGAGCTGAAGCCAACACAAAAATGCTCTTGCAAAATAGAGAAAAAAACATAAAACAAATAGAAAAGGATAAACCAACAAAAAAGCCTATAATGTAACCTGTCAGCAGCCACATCACAATCAGAAGATAAAATCAAGAGAATCGCACGGGAAGACCCTTGGAAGCTCCACCTGCAAACCAAATACCTCAGCAGACATAAACTCCCAACACAGCAGGAAAAGGCCCAACCCAAGCCAAGCACCCAAATCACCTTGAAGGCCACCAGCATAGCAGAAACAACCCCAACCCGACACTCCAAAGCCCCACTGCCAGAATTCCAATGCCTAAAGAGCATATTAAAAAAGGTTGTCCACCACAGAACAACAAAACCAATACAAATGTACATAATAATACAATAAAAACCAACCAAAGCCCAACAGCCAGCTACCAAGCAAATCACAATAGCCTCACAGCTGCCAGGACGCCTCAACCTCCCACACCAATAGCCCAGGCCAACATCACCAAAGAAACGGCAAAACAGAGAACCCCCAAAGAACAGCCTCCACCACCAACCAAAGCAGACCGAAATCCCCAGATCAGGTAACCAGAACCACCAATCCCGCAAACTAAGAAAAAACAAACTCCCCCACCAGCAAAAAGAGAAGCTAAAGACCCACAGCACAAAAAAAGATAAGCAACAACTTAAACACCACAAGAACCTGCCAACCCCCCAAAGGAAGAAACCCAAAAGGCTCCACCCGGAAACGGCCAAGCGGCTCAACAAAAAATAGGGAAACTGCACCCATAAATGCCATTAAAGCTCACCATACAAATAAAAAGACCAGAACCTAAAAAAACCCTTAACTACGGACATAAGGAAAAGAGGACTTGATGAGGTCATCGACAAACATTTTAGGCAGGTCTACTGGCGAAGGAATCGTAGATCGATGGCTACGATTAGGAGATTATATTTCTGATGTTTCCATGTCATCTTATGTTATTTTCTATGTATCTTTTATTTCAAGCCTTAGTTTACTATTTTGCCCTTATGAAGGTTTAGTCTTTGTTGTAGCCCGGTGGGCATTTGAGTCATGTTATTTTCTGTTGATGAGGCCTTTATAAAGAGGTCTCCTCCTATTGTATGAGCTTAATGTTTGAGCAATCCCGTCGCCCCCCCTTTTTTTTCTCCCGTGAAATTTGAGTTTCAGCAATTAAGCCCTCATTAAGTCCTTCCTAAATTGTCATCTCAAATAGGCAAGATAGTTAATTGAGGTTTAATCTATTTGAATTCAAATTCAAATTTCCCCCCCCTCTCCCTCAATTGAAGCTTTCCTAATTAATTAAAATCTGAAATTTAAAATCAGATTTTAATTAATTCCTTGGGCCCCACCAATTACCCAAATTCCCTCTCTCTCCTCCTTGCTTGGCCGGCCACCCCATCAAACCTTTTCTCTCTCCACTTGCCACCTAAGCATCCACTAATTAACCTCTTAATCCCCCCCTAATAGCCGCCCCTCTCTCTAACCTAATTTAGGGAGATTTTAATGGCAAATAATCTCTCCCTCAAATCCAAGAAAATCTGAAATTCAAAATTTCCCCAAGCCTCTCCTTAGCTCACGGCCGAACTCCTCCTTTCTTTTCTTCTTCCCATCCCCACTTCAATGTTGAATGGCGGATCCCAAATTTTAATGGCTTGTGTTCAACGCCGACGGTAGTCTCAACGTCCTACGATCTCCGTTCTTCAACGCGGGGTTTGAGCACGAAGGAAGACACAGTTGGAGAATACTTGGAGTGAATTCTCCCCACACTTGTGCACGTCATCGACCGCCAATTTCGAGACTACATTTGGACAATCACCGGGCGCCATCCACCACCTCCTCCACCGGCGGCTACCTCTCCGGTAACGAAGCCCTTTGTCTCCTTTTCCGTAGTGGTGCTCTCCATCCTCATGTGGTTCTTTCTTCTCCGCTAAAAGCCAAAGAGTGAATGAGCGAGAAGGTGCTCGAGGTGACTTTTCTCATTATTAATCGTGGGATTTTGTTATGAGCATTTAAGTATTTCTTTTATCTTTGAATGTTTTGAATTGTTTGGTTATCTCAAAGCAACTCTTCGCCTAAGCAAGTTCATTACTTAGAATATATTTAATCCTTTATTTTATTGGTGATAAATTTTTGGTGGTAACGCTTTAATTAACTTTCATCTTAATTTTCGCAAGCAATTCCTGTTTGATTTACATCATATTTGGTATCAGAGCATGGTAGGCAGGCAGGCATGACATGTTAGAAAAACATCCTAGGGTCTAACCGTTCATTATATCTTTAAATTCGCATGCATATCATTGCGTAGTTTCAATTTACTCTCTGTTTTAGCTGTTGTCCATGCATTTCCTGCATACTTTCATTAGCATTTAAGTCATCGTAACTAGTGTCATTTTGCTGCCATTGAACTTCTAGCATTTCTAAGCGCATAGGACAACTAAACCTTGATTTTTAACTGCTGTCCTCACTGTTCCAGCAACTTTTAGACGCCATGTATCTGTATTTAGGTGCTGTCTACACCTTGGAACCTTGCCAAAACACTTAGGTAACTTAGCCCCTCGCTGGACCTTGCTGTCCTATCAATTCCTGCACTTTTTGGAGCCGTTGGGAGTAATATTTTAGAATGTCTAGGTGCTGCCCTCTTGTCCGTAACCTCCTCTAGCATTCTCCAACACCCAACCATGGATCCCGCACATATGCAAGCGACCTTAGACATGATTGTGGGCCAATTGGGTACAGTTACGCAATAAATTAGGGATACCCAAACGAGTTTAGCGGAGCTTAAGCGTCATACGGGAGAAAGACTAGACAACATCGAAAGGATAGGACACCCGGCCATCTACACCCCCTCTAGACCTCAATCTCCTTATGGCGAAGATAACCGAACTAAGTACGGACCTCCTAGAGACTACTACCGACCCAATCACCGACCCCATCAAGAACAGGTAGGACGAGACACACCTTGGAGGGACAACGATAACCAACTCCTTAAGAGTATTAAGATAGATGCCCCGACGTTTGATGGTACATTAGAACCCTAAGTTTTTCTTGAATGGCTCAAAGGGATGGATAGCTATTTTAAGTGGTATAATATCTCGGAAGAGAGAAAAGTCTGATTTGTCGAGATGAAGTTAACTGGTAGAGCTAACCATTATTGGGCTAACCTAGAACATATGCGAGAAACCCGAGGAGAATACCTCGTGGCTGACTTAACAATGAAACAAGAATTGAAACAGAAGTACCTCCCTCCTTCCTACTACCCCAGGCTTTCGGATCGTTGGAATAGGTTGACCCAAGGAAGCAAACCCGTAAGAGAATACATCGCAGCCTTTGATGATTTCATGATACGTTGTAACGGGGAAGAAACCACCACCCCTACCCAACTTCTATCGATGTTTAGAGCTGGATTGAGAGAAGACCTTAGAAATGAGCTTTTTGCCAGAGGAGTGAATACCTTTGAAGCTGCCTGTAGTCTGGTACTTGACTTAGAAGAGTCTAGGAGCCATGCCTATAGGGCTCAAGACTCTCGACCCAACCCGTTCAAGTCTTCGTCTAGCCAACCTTACAACAAGCCCACTGGACCCTCAGGTAGTCAGCCTTCCCCTGGTCAAGCCCAACCTAGAACGGACTATAAAGGTAAAACACCTGAACTAGAGACACCCAAAACCACTGCCGACACTAAGTGTTTTAGATGCCATGGGTATGGACACATTGCCTCTCAGTGCTCCAGCCGGTTTAAGGTCACAGTAATTGAAGAAGTGACGGAAGAAGAGGATGAACCTGAAGCTGAATTAGTTCACCATATGGACGACGATGAGGAATTTTTCGATGAGGAGGATACTGCTGTGATCCACTGTCTTCAAAAGATGAATCTCTTGTATCTGCAAGTCGTTAGGTGTGCCTTCTCACAACCTAAACCTAGCGACGACTGGCGAAGAACCTCGATCTTCTACACTTTCACTAAGATTGGAGACAAGAATTGCAAGGTCATAATAGACAGTGAAAGTTGTATTAACGCCGTATCTTTTGCTATGATTTCGAAACTTCAATTAAAGATCACACCACACCCGAACCCCTACAAAGTCGCCTGGATCAACTCAACCACCTTGGAGGTGAAAGATAGGAGTCTCGTTCCTATTGATTTCATTGGATATAAAGAGAAAATCTGGTGTGATGTGTTGACAATGGATGTGGGTCAAATCATCCTTGGCTGCCCTTGGTTGTTCGACAACGATGTACACATTTATGACCGATCAAACACATGTGTGTTTGAACACGAAGGCAAGAAAATTAAACTCCTACCAACTCAACCTAAGTATGCCAAAGAAGAAGTTAAACCCAACTCCCTGAAACCCAACACGGGCTTGAACTTATTAACTGCTAAAGACTTAAGTATGGAACTAGAGTCAGGAGCCCCTCTTTACGCGTTAGTAGCTCGGGAAGTGAGTGTAGATCTAGAAGAACCTATCCATGAGGAAGTAAGACCACTTTTGGAAACTTTTTTTGATATCTTCCCTGAAGATCTGCCCCACCAACTATCACCTTTAAGGGACATTTAACACGCTATTGACCTAGTACCTGGAGCCTCTTTGCCAAATCTACCCCACTACCGAATGAACCCTACTGAGCACGAGGAGCTCAAGAAGCAAGTGGATGAGTTGTTACAACGGGGATTCATTAAGGAAAGTCTTAGCCCGTGCGCTGTCCCCGCCCTTTTTACCCCTAAGAAGGATGGGTCGTGGAGAATGTGTGTTGATAGCCGTGCTATCAACAAAATCACGGTCAAGTACCGCTTCCCTATCCCCCGATTAGATGACATGCTAGACATGATGATTGGAGCCACACTTTTTTCTAAGATTGATCTCAAAAGTGGCTACCACCAGATTAAGATACGCCAAGGAGACGAGCGGAAGACCGCCTTTAAGACCAAAGATGGATTGTATGAATGGACGGTAATGCCTTTTGGTTTGAGTAACGCACCTATCACTTTTATGAGAGTAATGACTCAGATCCTTAGACCGTTCCTTGGAAAATTCGTTTTAGTATACTTTGATGATATCCTGATCTACAGTCATTCGGTGGAACAACATCTGAATCATCTGAGACAAGTTTGTGAAATTTTGAAGATGGAACAAATGTATGCTAATCCTAAGAAGTGTACGTTCCTAACGGATCACGTAACCTTTCTCGGATTTATTATTTCGTCCCAAGACATATCTGCCGACCCTGAAAAAGTGCGAGCAATCAATGAATGGCCTGAACCCAAGAACATTAGAGATGTTAGAAGTTTTCATTAACTGGCCACGTTCAATAGGAGATTTATCAGGAACTTTAGCACTATAGTGGGTCCAATAACTGACTGTCTGAAGAAAGGAGAGTTTCACTGGACGACGTCTGCCACCAAGGCTTTTGAGGAAATAAAAAGGAAGATGGTTGAAGCACCAGTCATGCGTATGCCAGACTTTTCTAAAGTTTTTGAAGTGACTTGCGACGCATCAGGTATTGGAATAGGTGGAGTCTTGTCATAAGAAGGACATCCGGTGGCATACTTTAGTGAGAAGTTAAATGACATTCGTCAAAGGTATTTTACCTATGACAAGGAATTCTATGCAATTATTCAGTCCCTTAGATATTGGAGACACTATTTGCTCCCCCAGGAATTTGTGATATTCTCGGATCATGAAGCTTTGCGATACATTAACTCACAGAAGAAGTTGAATGCCCGCCATGATCGTTGGGCCGAATTCCTCCAAGAGTACTCTTACACTATTAGACATAAGGCTGGGACTGAGAATAAGGCAGCTGATGCTTTGAGTCGTAGAATTATGGTCACTAAAGAAATGAGAACGGAAGTTGTCGGATTCGAACATATCAGAGAAGACTATAAGGATTGCCCTGATTTTCATGAGACTTATGCTTTATTGACTCCAGGGCCTGACAGAGTAATTGATGATTTTCTGGTTTAAGATGGATATTTATTTAAGGCCCAGAAACTTTGTAGTCCTAGAACGTCCCTTAGAGAGTATCTTGTTTGGGAGTTACACGCTGGCGGATTAGCTGACCACTTTGGACAATCCAAGACCATTGCTTCCTTAGAAAATCGATTCTACTGGCCTAGCTTAAAGCGTGATGTTAGTAGATTGCTAAGGAGGTGCCACACCTGCCAACTCGCTAAGCAACGCAAGCAGAATACGGGACTTTACACCCCACTTACCGTACCTAATTGTCCGTGGCAGGATGTGAGTATGGATTTTGTTCTGGGTTTACCAAAGACTGCGAAAAAGCATGATTCAATTTGTGTTGTTGTAGACCGTTTTTCTAAGATGGCCCATTTCCTCCCTTGCTCTAAGACTTTTGACGCCTCCCATATTGCTAAGCTCTATTTTGATGAGATTGTTAGACTTTATGGATTACCCAAGACCATCGTTTCCGATAGGGATGTCGAGTTTACTAGCTACTTCCGGAAAACCCTATGGCACAAAATGGGCACAAAACTCCAAATTTCTACAGCCTTCTACCCCCAAACTGATGGGCAAACCGAAGTGGTTAACAGAAGTCTAGGAAATCTTCTAAGGACTTTGATAGGGGAAAACATACGGGATTGAGATTCCAAGCTTCCTATTGCTGAATTTTCTTACAACAACTCCGTCAATAGAACCACTGCTCTTAGTCCAGCCGAAATCGTGTACGGGTACCTACCCAGACAACCTATAGATTTGCTTCCCATGAGTCCTAGGTTTAGAGTGTCAGAGTCAGCATATGCATTTGCATCCCACATACAGGAATTGCATAAAGAAATTAAAATGAAAATTGAGCAAAGCAACGCCAGTTACAAATCAATTGCTGATCAAAAGAAAAGGCTTAAAGAATTCGAAGTTGGAGACTTTGTGATGGTGCGAATCCGTTCGGAGCGTTTTCTCCCGGATCCGCGAAGAAATTGCATGCGAGAAGCGCCAGACCATTCAAAATCATTTCCAAGATAAACAGTAATGCTTACGTGCTGGACCTCCCCGAAGGTTTTAACATCAATCATACCTTTAATATAGAAGATTTAGTAGCCTTCGATGGACCAGAGTTTAATCCCCACAATCCACTAACAAATGAGCCTTGTGTGAACCCACTTGGTGAGATCCCTAGCCTACCTCCACTCCCCAAATTTCCCCATTTACCTAATGCGGAGAAAATAGAAACCATATTGAATGATGAGATCATTTCCACGAAGGAAGGAGGACGCCGAAGGTACTTAATGCACTGGAAAGGGACACCGCCGACGGAGGACACTTGGATTGATCGAAAGGAGCTACAGATCCTAGACCCAGATTTCTTAGAGTTGTACGAGAGCGCTAGAGATACTCACTCGACGGGGTCGAGTTTTCTCCCACCTGGGGAGAATGATGAGGTCATCGACAGACATTTTAGGCAGGTCTACCGGAGAAGGAATCGTAGATCGACGACTATGATTAGGAGCTTATATTTTTGATGTTTCCATGTCATCTTATGTTATTTTCTATGTATCTTTTATTTCAAGCTTTAGTTTACTATTTTGCCCTTATGAAGGTTTAGTCTTTGTTGTATCCCGGTGGGCATTTGAGTCATGTTATTTTCTGTTGATGAGGCCTTTATAAAGAGGTCTCTTCCTATTGTATGAGCTTAATGTTTGATTAATAAAAATTCTGAGATTTCATTCTTCTTTTCTTGCTTGAGAGCTTGAGAGAAAGTGAGGAGACCTAGGAGAGGCTCCACCCGCAATACCCAACAACCCACCTTGGTGAGCTCTTGGTTTTACCCTTAATTTTTGTTGTTTTCCCCTTTCCCCATCAAACCTGAGCCACTGGCCGACCACCCATGCTAGCATACTCTCTCTCTCCTTGCCACCTAAGCACCCACTAATTAACCTCTTAATTTCCCCCTAATAGCCGCCCCTCTCTTTAATATAATTTAGGGAGACTTTAATGACAAATAACCTCTCCCTCCAATCCAAGAAAATCTGAAATTCAAATTCAGATTTTCCCCAAGCCTCTCCCTAGCTCACGGCCCAACTCCTCCTTTCTTTTCTTCTTCCCATCCCCACTTCAATGTTGAATGGCGGATCCCGAATTTGATGGGGGCTTTTGTTCAACGCCGATGGTAGTCTCAACGTCCTACGATCTCTGTTCTTCGACATGGGGTTTGAGCACGAAGACACAGTTGGCGAATACTTGGAGCGAATTCTCCCCACACTTGTGCACGTCATCGACCGCCAATTTCGAGACTACGTTTGGACAATCACCGGGCGTCATCCACCACCTCCTCCACCGGCGGCTACCTCTCCGGTAACGAAGTCCTTCGTCTCCTTTTCCGTAGTGGTGCTCTCCATCCTCTTATGGTTCTTTCTTCTCCGCTAAAAGCCAAAGAGTGAATGAGTGAGAAGGTGCTCGAGGTGAATTTTCTCATTATTAATCGTGGGATTTTGTTATGAGCATTTAAGTATTTCTTTTATCTTTGAATGTTTTGAATTGTTTGGTTATCTCAAAGCAACTCTTCGCCTAAGCAAGTTGATTACCTAGAATATATTTAATCCTTTATTTTATTGGTGATAAATTTTTGGTGGTAACGCTTTAATTAACTTTCATCTTAATTTCCGCAAGCAATTCCTGTTTGATTTACATCAGGATTTATCCAACTTAACAAGACCATTAAGAGCAACAAAGGCACCACCATCCACAAAATCAACAAAACCATTGTTCCCAGCACCAAACCGAGCTAACCAGATAGCACAAGCATTGGCTTCCTTCTGAACAAAGGAAGTCTGGACATTCATAGAACCCATCAAGATTTTAATCTCTCTAATAATATAAAAAACCTCCGGGTGATAAATCAGGACCAGCTCATTAAATAAGCACTGAATGTTAAAATGCATACATAAGTTTTATATAGGCGCAGCTTTTTTATAAGTTTTTATTTTTTATATGCATACACTATATATTTGGAAATTGAATATTTATGCATAAGTGTATATTTATTTGTTGTAGTTTCAGAACCATATTATATCCAAATCAGGTTGTACATTTTCTTTTTCTCTTGTCTGAAGTATCGCATGCATATGCTCATTTGTAAACTTGACGACACTATTTTCACTTTTCAGAATGCCAACCTCTCCGATGCCAACTTAAAAGGAGCTAATCTGGAAGGTGCCAATCTGAAGGTATTGAATTTTATGACGCAATAGCGAGAAAGCATGTTCCATCCAATGCAATATTTGTAGCTTGTGTTATACAATCCTTTTTAAGCCCTTAATTATTTCTTTTGGTACCATAGTTTTCCATATATAGCTTTATGTGGGCATTCATTCCTGAATCTATAAATATAAGATCAGAACTATTAGTTAGATTTTCCTTTTATGACTTCACTGAAATCATCAAATCAATTTCCTGATGTTTCCCGTCATTGTTTAAATACCACATTTCTTATTTTGAATTCATTTGAAATGTATCCTCTATTTTCATATAAATTGTTCAATTTTTACTTGCTACTGGCAACTAATTTCTTTCACTCAACAATTTGTTTCCTTACGCATTGTTTTATGAACGCCATTTTCAACTTTCCCAGGTGTTTTCAGTGTCCATTTATTGTTGCTGTCTTGACATTATTAATGCAGTTGCATCACTTACAAGAATGAATAAATCTACAAACTATTTTCTATTCATTTTTATCACCACTTTGATCATGGTTCTCAACACCTTGTCCTCCCTTCACTTGGACTTGTGACAATGCTGTGTGGGTTGGTATAAAATGGATGTTAGTGATTCAAAGTGGGAGTGGGATATTTTTTTATTTTAGGATTTGTGGGTTGGGTTTGTTGGCCATTATGTATGAGCATACGGGGTTCCCTTTGAGTTTTTAGATCATTTGCTTCCATTTGAGTTCTGGGTCCTTATTAATTTGTTACTATGTGGCTGCTTGCCTTCATTACCATTCAGTTTTTCTCATTTGAAGTCACTTTGTCCAACTTTCCCATAATACTATACCGCATGGTACATGAAGGATGATTTTTACTGTTTTTTTTTTTCCTCAAAGTTCTTGTCATTCCCATGGTCGTTCAGGTTTAGGCTAGAACTTTCATGCCCACTTTACCTGACATAAATTTTTTATTTTTTATTTGATTTTTAAAAATTTGGACAATAAATTTGATTAGTGTTTTATAAGTTTTTTTTTTCTTTACATATAAGTTGTTTATAAAATATATATATATAAAGACAACAAATTTACGTTTTTTATTTTTACACATTTTGAAGAAGACAATGGCGTTGTTCATTCCATTTGCTGGAGATTTGGCATCAGCTCCTGCTTACTAACGTAGACCCCCAAGGAGTAAGAGAGGGAAAAGAATAAGAGATGCGAAGAAGATGGGAGAGGATTTAACAGCATCGATAGGCGAAGAAGTGATGAAGAATGCGAGAAACCCATACCCTTTATTTTGTATAATTGCATAATAAAGCAATGCAGAATACCCATCTTCTTGTGGTATACATGATATCAAGGCCGTGAAAGCATCGGGGTGTCTTGGGCTGCCAGGTCAATAAAATACCTTTTCAATTACAATTTGTTACTGACAACATAGATTTGATGAACTTATTCATGGTGATATCATGATTGTTCCCCTTTCTGAAACTTCTGAGTCAAATGCAATAGGAGGATCAGTTGAATTATTATTATTATTATGTTATAAGCATATTTGTGGTTGTGTTTCGAATATAATTTATCTATTATTAGTATATTTTTTATTGTCTTTGAATAGAGTCTTGCAGCCTTATTGGTATGCCCTATCGATTTCTAGTTTTTTTGCATTGATGTGATACCACTAGGAGTTACTTGCGAGATTAAATGGAACAATTGATTAAAGTTTTGTCATGAAAATTTATTGCTTGCACATGAAAGATAGTAAAGAATTTAAAGTAATCAACTTGCTTAGGTCAAAGAAGTGCGATTGAGATTAACCAAATAATTCAATCAAAGTTCAGGACAATAATAAAGGCTAAGTACACATAACATAATCCAAAACTTAACAACGAGAGGTTCACCTTGAGGACCTTTTCACTCAATCACTCGTAGGCGTTAGCGGAGAAAGATGAACCGTACGAAGAAGGATATTACCACTAGGAAGATAGCGCCGAGGACCTTCGTTGACGGATCGGTAGCCGGCGGTGGAGGAATGGGTAATCGTCCAGTGATCTTCCACTCTTCAAGAGCTTTTGTTCGTCGATGAATTTCGCTAAGTGGGGAAGGATGTGATCCATGTATTCCTTGATGGTGCCTTCGGCTTCGAATCCGGGATCAAAGAACGGTGATCGGATGATGTCAACCTCCCCTCGAGAATTGAGAACGAGCCCGTGATCAACTTCCGGATCCGCCATACATACTTGCTGGGAGAAATGGAGGCGCACACGGAGAGAGGAGAGAACACAAGGAGGTAGAAGAAGGAGAGAAAGTGGTGGTGGAGAGAGAGAGAGGCCGGCGGCTTGGGTAGAGGGGAGAGGGTTGGGACGGCTTGAGGAAGTGGGGATGAGGGTAGGGTTTGAAAGAGGAGTTTGGAAATAGAAAATCTGAAATTAATTTCAGTTTAAGTGGATTTGGAGGGAAACATTTTGAAATTAAATTCAAATTTCAATTAGGGCTTAGGGATTAAATGAGGATTTAATGGGAGGAGCCCATCATGGGGCCGACGGCATCATTAAGGGGTGGAGGGGATTGTGGAGAGAAATATGGGAGTTTCCAAATAGTTGATGAAGATTAGGAAAGGGAATAATTAAATCCAATTTGATTTATTTTGAAATTGAATTCATGATTGATAACTTTCCTAATTTGGGATATTCCCTATATGGAAAGAATTTGAAATTCGAATTTGAATTTCAAAAGAATTCCAATTTTCCCTCTCATGCTTGAGCTAAGTTAGGAAGTCATTATGGTGATTCAAATCAGCATAATGAGGGGGAATTTATGAGGGAGGCGGCGGCAAAGGGGGAAGGGGCGGCTAGGCGTCGAGTTGGGGCTAGGTTGGCGGGTGGGATTGAGGTGGTGGAGCTAGGAGATGAATTGGGTGGAGGAGGTTAAGCAACTGGTGGTGGAGATGTTGGAAGGGGCCGGCGATTGACTTGAGGAAAGGAAGATAAAAGAACACACAAGTAAGATAGAAGTAAACTAACCATGAGCCGTGGACTCTTTCAACGACTGGTGGGCCTTGCACTTGCTCTCATGCAAGAAGGAGAAGAAGCAAAGAAAATTTCATTAATCATTCATCCCGAAAATTACAACACATTAGACCACTATATATAGGTCTCCAAACATGGAAAGAAAAAGTACGAAATTGCCTCTGGGCTACAATAACAAGACAATTCCCCAAAGGGGTAAATGCGGAAAATAATAACTAAATAAACATAACATGAAAATGTATCAAAAGTAGAGGCGCTGAATCGTAGCTTTAGATCTGCAATTCCTTCTTCGATAAACATGTCGGTAGCGTCTGTCGATGTCCTCATCATGCCTCCACTTGCTGGCTTTCAAAAAGTGGCGGTCTTATACCTATTACTAAGAATTCAATATGCATGTGATTTTAAATTTGTCAGCTTTTTGCTTGTTCATATGGTATCTTAAGATTTATTTTGAATTTTTTGTGGGATCTTTAATTCATAGTAAACTATCGAATGCTTTACATAACTGCATTGAACATATTCCATCTTTGCTCTTTAAGTACTTTCACTGCAAACTGCTTGCTTGTTCTTCTAGGCAATTCTTCTCTGATGAGTAAATCTGAATGGTATTATTGATTTCTAAATATTGGTACTATGATAGAATGCACTGATGGTTTATTTAAATCATTCACTTCAGGGGGCAAAGCTTAGCGGTGCCAATTTGCAGTCTGCAAATCTTCAGCGGGCTTACTTGCGGGATGTAGATTTGCGTGACACTGTAAGTCTCATTGATGTAACCATTAACGATTCAAAAAAAATAAACTTGACTAGCCAACCAACGGTGCAATCTAACCTTTCAAATGTCTACTCTAATTTATAGTCTTGATCTGGATTATCAGTTTTAGGCTGCGAATCTGCATATGCTATTGATCCTGATCATTAGGTTTAGACTGCTTTATTGTGTGCTTGTACAACCCATCGTTTATTCAATACATCTCATCATATTACTAAACCTCTGTGACGGAGATGAACTGGCTGCTCTCTCATTTATTTCTGGGTTTTGTAGCTCAAATGCATCGTCTTCCTAGAAGAAAATATGGATATAGCTTGGAAAGTATACACGTTTTGTTGTGGCAGTTAACGCATACCTCCAACAGCCTTCTGAAAGTTTGTTCCATCTTTTCCTTCTACTAATCCCTTGATTGAGCGTATGGTGTCACCCTTTTTCTTATAAATGAAATTGTCACTATTTACAGGTTCTCTGCTTTTTAGAGTTGTCATGGGCCGTTTCATTGTCATATGGTTGAAAACTTGTCTGAAAAAACGGCAACAAATTTCCTTACTTGAAAAAAATAATAATTAATTTGTCATGATCATTTTGATTCAAGGGATCATATTATACTTAAACATGCTTTGCGGATAGTTACTTACATTCTCTAAGATTCAAACTTTGCATGGATATTGATACAGCAGGAGCAGCAGGAGATGGGGGCGACTTGGGCCAACCCAGCCAGCCGGTCTAGCAGGCCAGTCCAGCAGGAGCTGAACCAACCACAGGGATGGGCGGAACCTAGAGTAGTAACCAGGGGAGTTTCGATCCTCCTTGTGGGGCCTAACAAAGCTGTAATTCATTATGTGAGGAGGAATCAAGGGAGATATGTTTAGAAATGTTTTAACTTGTTTAAGAAGGGTTTAATTGGCATTATTGTATGATTAGGGATATTTAAGGAGTTTCGTCTAGGGTTAGTATCTTTTGTTTGCTGAAATTATTCTAGGGTTTGTTTAGGGTTCCTAGTGACAACTAGGGTTTATGGGAGAGCTGATTTACTTCTCGAACAGTAGATCACCTGTATCTTTCTTTCTTGTTGAAGGGAGAATAAAAAATCATCCTCCATCTTTGTGTTCCTGTAGTTTCTACTTGTCTACTTTATTGTTTTTACTTCGAAGAAGTATCAAATTGGTATCAGAGCGAGATTTTGGAGAGATGGCAGCAAAGGTGGGTGATTTGGAAGGTGTAATGGAGAAAATCAAATCTCGGATGGAGGAGAAGTTTTCAACCATCAATGGAAGGTTCTCAATCATGGAAAATCAAATAGAGAGCTGATTTGCAGGGCTAGAGGAGATGATGAAGAAACTCATAGAGATGCTATAAAAAATTCCATCGGAGAATCCAATTACTAACCCTAACCAAGATTTGATTGGGATTCCTTTAGTCAAATCGAAATAAAGGAGAGAGAACGGGTGGAGTTCGACAGGGAGAGTTTCTTTCATCAAGGGACACCTCCTAAGGCTCCGATAAGGGGTAGATTGGGGTTTTCGAAGGAGGGTACAACAAGAAGAGAATTTTTTGGTGGAGGTGGTAGGGTGGTCGACTACTATGGGAGGCATTTCGGGCAAGAGGGTCGGGCCGTTAGAGATAGAGGGGGTCGAGCCGAGCCATGAGGATCGGGTCATGTAAGGAGGAGAGAGGAAAGGTGGGATTCCCACCCTTAAGACACGGGGGTAATTGTTGGAGGGAGGGGAAGTTAGAGTGGAGATACTTGGGTGAGGAAGTTAAGGATGTTGATATTTGAAGAGGATGCCCATGAATGGGTGTACTGGGTTGAGAGATATTTCATAGTTAATGGTTTGAATGAAGAGGAGAAGCTTGCAGCCTCAATGTTATGCTTGGAGAGGAAAGCCCTAGCTTGGTTCTAGTGGTGGGAGGCCAGATATCCTATCCAATCTTGGGAGGAATTTAAAGATTGCTTGTTGGAATGCTTCAGAGCCACTCTAGAATGAGACTTACATGAGCAATTCTTTACCTTGACTTAGGAGGGGACCGTCATGAAGTATAAGGAAAGATTTGAGTTACTGTCAGGGCGGTTGTGGGGGATCTCGGAGCCAGTGATGAAGGGAAATTTCATGAAAGGCTTGAAGTCAGACATATGGGCAGATCTCTGATTGTTGAGATCAAAGGGGTTGAGGGAGAGGATGGAGCTAGCCTAGATAGCGGAGGATTAAAGATAGATGGAGAAGATTAGCAGGAGCGGAGTTGCAGGAGACTTCTATATGAGTGCCTCGACTACATTGGCATTGAGGACCATGAGGGTGTCTTTTCAGTGGGAGGCATCGAGGGAGAAGAGTGGGGGAGTTCGCCCTAGACCCAACTTCAAGCGCTTAATAGAAGCAGAGGTGCATAACAAAGGAGCGAAGAGTTTGTGTTTTTTATGTGATGGGAAATATGCACTCGGCCATCGGTGTAAAGACCGTGCACTCCAAGTCCTTATGGTTTGTGATGAGGAGGAGACCAACAACGAGGAGTTGGGTGAGGAAGTAGAAGAGGGAGGAGAACACCTATATCTTGATGTGGCGGAAGTGCCCCTTAACTCAGTGGTGAAATTTACTCCAAATCACACCATGAAGTTGAGGGGACATATCATGGAGTAACTAGTGGTGATCTTGGTGGATAGCAGGGCTACTCAGAACTTTATCTCAAATCAGGTCGTGGATCAGCTAGGATTGGAGTTGGTGGATACATGGAGTTTTGGAGTCATGATGTGATGTAGACAAAGGGGGGTCAACTCATGTCCAAAATAAATCAATTTTGGCCTCCCTCGAGTTTATAAGCTCAATCAAAATTGAGCTGAAATTTTAGCTCATTTATGAGCTGATCTTTAGTTCACTTATTGAACTAAGGGTTAGTTCATTATTAGCTATCATTTTAGTTCATATTTATTTTTTTATTAAATGTAATTTTATTGTTTTTATGTCTTTAATTATGTTTGTCTCTTGGAATTCCAAACCAGCCTTTGGAATTCCAAGAAGTGTTGTTTCCCATGTCGTGGCTCATTGGCTTCCACGGTGGGCTGCTGTTTTCCGTGCCATGGCCCTTGGATTTATGGCCGGCTGCTGGTTTTCCCGTGGCTTTGGCGCCTTGGTTCCGTGCGGCCTCTTCAGCTCCCGTGGTGGCTCCTTCGGTTCCTGGGTTGGGCTGGTTTCCGTGAATGCATGGGGGGATTTCCATGCTTGTGTGTGCTTGGATTCGTGTGTGAATTCAATGCCAAGTCTTTTCGTATTCTCTTCTCATACCTATATATATGAGATGGTTTGTATTGTTTTAAAATAGTGAATGATATGTGATTTTTGGAAATGTAAACCTGCGGGTTTCATGTAAAAGCTTGCGAGCTTTATCCGTCTTCTTTCTCATCCCCTCTGGAAATCTTGCTGAGCTCTTTCCAACCTTTCGTCTTGGCTTCTAACCTCTTTTGTCTCTCCGCAAGTGCCACTCCACCTGTATCCCTCTTCTAAATTGTGAAGCAATTTTATGGTGTCTTTAATTTCGAGTCAAGATTGTAAGTCGTTGTAATTTTGTTTTTTAAAATTTCTAAGTCGGTCTTAGATTTGAAACGTAAGAGTTTGTTCTAAAATTTCTAAGTTATCTCTTCTTTTTTGGGTATTTTGTGTAGGAAGTCTTTTTTCTTATTGTGATAAAAAAATATAGGGTCCCATGTATGAGAGGATTTTGATCGCATCATGATGGGAACATGGAAGGTGGGGAGGGCTAGGGGCATTTGTATGAGGTTGGTGCTAGCACTCCAGGACATATAGATAGTGGAGAATTTCCTTCCGTTGAATTTTAGGAGCACTAATGTGTTCATAGGGGTGAAGTGGTTGCAAATTATAGCGTAAACGAAGGTGGACTGGAAATCCTTTACTATGAAGATTTAGGTGGAAGGAAAGAGGGTGGTGCTGCTAGGAGATGACAACCTGTGTAGAACCATAGTTTCACTCAAATCATAGTCAAGGCGATACAAGAAGCAGGACTGGGCTACTTGGTGGAGCTGCATAGCATGGAGGAGGTTAGATATTTAGAGCCAGCCAAGGTCCTGGGTGTGTACAGAAGCTTGTATAGTAGTTTCCTGATATTATTCAGCAGCATAGTAGATTACCGCCACCCTGGGAGCATGATCACGCTATTACCTTGAAGGAGGGGGTTTCTCTTATAAGTGGTATTCATAGATTTAGAAGGATGTGATAGAAATGCTCATTAGAGAGATGATGGATGCAAGAATTATTAGGCCCAGTGTGAGCCCTTTTTCTAGCCCAAATTTATTGGTAAAAAGGATGAAAGTTGAATTTTTTTTTGTGGTTTTCGGGCCTTAAACAAGAAAACTGTGATTGACAAGTTGCCTATCCTCTTGATTGATGAGCTAATAGATGAGTTGTTTGGGACGGCCATCTTCTCGAAGATTGACTTAAAGTCAAGGTACCACCAAATTAGAATTAAATTGGGGGATGTGCACAAGATAGCTTTTAGGGCTCATGAGGGGCACTACGAGTTTTTGGTGATGCCTTTCGATACTTTGGGGGAGCACCAGTTGTATGCCAACAATAACAACATCAAGCCTTTATCCCATTATGTGGGGTCAGCTATATGAATCCTTTTTCTCTATTTTGTCATGTTAAGAGTCAAATTCTCATTTAAATCTAATAAAGAAATGTCATTTCTAATACTTTCTAACCAAATCTTTTTTGGTCTATGTTAGACCGGTCCACTGGACCGGCAGTTCGCGTAATACGCGAGATCTCCGCAGGAGGCGGAGATCGGGCGGGCCGTCCGCTCAAGAAGAGCATTTTAGGAAGTGTTTTTGACGGTTTTGAGAGGGAAATTTGAATGTAGGAACTGTTTAGGGATTTCCTTTTGATTTGTATGCATTAATTAGTAGATTTTCCTAGGGTTTGATCATCTTGAATTTGGCTGAAATTTGAGATCTCTTAGATTTAGATTTTCTTTGGGCTCTAGCGGCGTCTAGAGATTTGGGAGAGATCGATCCTCCTCTCGAATTGAGGATCAATTGTATCTTTTCTATTTTGTTGCATCTATTAGTAAAATATAAGTCTTTTCTCCACGGTTTTCTCTCCGATTTGCTATTTTTTCACTGTTTTGGGGCTGATTTCTGATGTGGACAGCAGGTTATCATTGATTATTGCTTCTAAAGAGGTTAGGAAATACTTGAAATCAAGTATTCCCTATCAAATTGGTATCAGAGCATCGATTTGGGGACCTTGGGCGGCTGAAATCCCTATTTTTCAGTGAGCTTTTGGCTTCCGGAAGTGATATTTTTGAGATCCGTTGGGAAGTAAGATGTTCGGAAAGAAGGTTGACGTCTTGGAAGGCGAAGTCGGCCAATTGAAAGCCGATTTGGAGGAAAGATTCGGCAACTTTCAACATCAAATCACCTCCAATAATGAAAGGTTGGAGGGGAAGTTCACCGCAATGGAGGAAATGATGAAGAAACTACTTGAAATGAAGACCAATCCGGCGACATCGGAAGTAAGGGAGACTACCGACTGCCATGGCATGGGAGGTAATTCGAACCCCTTGAGGGGGAGGAGAAATTCGGAGGTGGAGATTATAGAGGAGGAGAACGACATGCCCCCTCTAGAACCGCTTTCTATAGAAGAGTTAGTAGGGGATATGACAAACGGAAGGCTGATTTTGTCGGAAGGAGGAGGAATTCCATCGCCGAGGTGCTAAATTCGAAAGAATTCAGCGTCGAGGGGCTGATTTTGAAGGAAGAATGGAGGAATTTCATCGCTGAGGTGGGTCGAGGGGCTGGTTTTGAAGGAGGAAGGGAGGAACTTCATCGTCGAGGTGTTGAATTTGAAGGAATTCAGCGTCGAGGTGATGATTTTGAAGGAAGAAGGGGAGAGTATGAAGAGGGGTTCGAGTATAATCGGCGGAGGGATGATCGGGACACTTGGGGAGCTCTTACTCTTCGAGGAATGGGAGGTTATGGAGGAGTCAGGGGAAACTGGGGAGACCCACGAGTGAGGAAGCTGAAGATGCCCGTCTTTGTGGGTGAAGACGGCCATGGCTGTATTTATAAGGTGGAGTGATATTTTGCTGTCAATGGGCTGACGGAGGAGGAGAAATTGACAGCGGCGGGAATGTGCTTGGAGGGAAAAGCTTTAGCCTGGTATCAGTGGCATGATAGACGGGAGCCTATCCGGAGCTGGCGGGAGTTCAAAGAATGCTTATTATAGCATTTCCGAGCAGATGAGGGAGGAGACTTCTATGAGCAATTCTTTTCCCTTACCCAGGAAGGTACGGTGGCAGATTACCGGGATAGGTTTGAGTATCTGGCTAGTAGGCTGGATCATATCTCGGAGTCAGCCTTGGAAGGGAATTTCATGAATGGGCTAAAACTGGAGGTAAGAACAGCAGTCATTAAATGTTAAAATCTTTGCATTGCATATTGCTTCTTTATACTCCTTACGGACATTTTTATATATTTCCCAATTATTAGAATTTTTACATTTGAACCAATTTTATACCAATTCTTTTTATTTTTTTATCATTTCTTGCACATTTTAAAAAATGTTCGTTTATACAACCACAAGTGGAGTACTTAGGACATGTGATAAGCAAAGCAGGTGTAGCAGCAGACCAGTCCAAGATCGAGGATATATTGTATTGGCCTTTACATAAGAACTTGAAGGAATTGAGAGGGTTATTGGGTCTCACAGTGTATTACCGGAAGTTTATATGGGGGTATGACATAATATTATTTTCATTGACAGAGCAACTAAAGAAGGACAATTTCAATTGTAGGCACGTAGCAACACAGGCCTTCAAACAACTGAAGAAAGTCATGTCCATCGTGCTAGTATTAGCACTTTCTGACTTCAACAGACCATTTATGGTGGAGACAAATGCACTAGGATACAGACAAGGGTAATACTCATGCAAGGTCATCGGCTCATTGCTTATTTCAGTCAGATGCTCACAACCTATGATGCACCGACACTTCTCCTCAAAGAGGCGTGCAGTGTCCGACACCGTATCCGACATGACACACGGGAGGGGAGTATTGTTAGACCGGTCCAGCCGATCCGCACGGGACCGGCATTGTCGCAAAGATCGCGGGATCTCCGCCTCCTGCGGAGATCGGGCGGGCCGACCGCTCAAGAAGAGCATTTTAGGAAGCTTTTTTGAGGGTTTTGAGAGGGAAATTTGAATGTAGGGACTGTTTAGAGATTTCTTTTTGATTTGTATGCATTAAATAGTAGATTTTCCTAGGGTTTGATCATCTTGAATTTGGCTGAAATTTGAGATCTCTTAGATTTAGGTTTTCTTTGGGCTCTAGCGGCGTCTAGAGATTTGGGAGAGATCGATCCTCCTCTCGAATTGAGGATCAATTGTATCTTTTCTATTCTGTTGCATCTATTAGTAAAATACAAGTCTTTTCTCCACGGTTTTCTCTCCGATTTGCTATTTTTTCACTGTTTTGGGGCTGATTTCTGCTGTGGACAGCAGGTTGTCATTGATTTTTGCTTCTAAAGAGGTTAGGAAATACTTGAAATCAAATATTTCCTATCAGTCTACCTTTATCTTTTCTTAACATAAGTCAAACCTAATACATCTATTTCCTTAATTGGGCCATTGGATGACCGTCCTTTTATGTGACCAAACCATCTAAGATGACTCTCTCTAATCTTATCTTCCACTAGAGCTACTTCAACCTTTTCATGTTGGCCTTCATATCCTATCTCTAAGAGTAAAGCCACTTATCCACCTGAGCATCATCATCTCTGCAACACTTAACTTAATATTATGCTTCTCTTTTAAAGGCCAACATTCTGTACCATAAAACATTATAGATCTCAACACCATTTTATAGAATTTTCCCTTAAGTTTGAGGAGGGCTTCTCAATCACACGTAAGTCCGATGCATTCCTCCACTTCAACCATCTAACTTGAATTCTACTAATAATATCCCCACCTATTTCACCATCACTCTGAACAATAGAACCAAGATATCTAAAATGCATACTCTTATTAATGACTTGATTGCCTAAAGTCATAATCCCTCCACTGGATCTGTTACTACTAAAATTACACTCCATATATTCGGTTTTAGATCTGCTCAAACGAAAGCCTTTAGACTCTACGGTTGACCTCCATAATTCAAGTTTACCTTCAGCTCCTTTAGTCTTGCCAACAAGAAAATATCATCAACAAAAAGCATACACAATGGTACATCATCTCGCAAATGTTTAGTGAGAACATCCATGACTAAAACAAAAAAAAGTTATGGGCTTGAGGCTTATTCTTGATGTAATCCAACTAAATTAGGAAAATACTTGGTCAAACCACATTATGTTTGAACACAAATAACAACTCTTGCATACATATCCTTGATAACTTGAATATAAGCATTATTAGCACCTTTCTTTTCTAGAACTCTCCATAGCACTTCTCTTGGAACTTTATAATATGCTTTCTCTAAATCAATAAATATCATATGTAGATCCTCCTTGTTCTCTCTATACTTCTCCATCAAACCTCTCAATAAATGCATAGCTTATATAGTAGACCTACTCGGAATGAATCCAAATTGATTTTGACAAACATTAGTATCACACTGCAACTTATGCTGTAAAACCCGAAAAATACCGTTTTAGACCTCGCTCGCTTTTTGATACGTTGCGACGAGATTTAAGTGAAAAATTTCAAAGTTGTCGAATTTCGACGAAATAATTTTATAAAATTCTACGCAAAATTCTAAGAAATTTGATATATAAAACTTATATCTAATTTTGCTCAAATTAGAAATTAAAATTCAAGAAAGATTCATAATACTTAAACTACCCCTAGCAATTACTAATGCAGATGTGTTTTAAGTGGGGGCAATTAAGGCATTTTGCATTTAACCATTTTTCCCTCTTAAAGGGACCGAATGAATTCGGTCCCCATTATGTTCGTTCGGCCGAATCCGAAGAAACGCAAGGGAGAGGGCGGACGGGTGAGGGTAACGGACGGGCGGCTCCGACGAGTTTTCCGACGAAGAAAGCTAGGGAAATTGTAGAGGAGAATAAGAGGAAGACTAGGGTATGCTTTATTTATGTACTTCTCCTTTCCTCGTAAAGTTTTCCTAAAATGAAAAATATAGGGTTCGAGGGAAAACATTGATTTTCTTTAAGAGAATGTTAGGGTAGGTTTAAGAGATAATTTTATGCATGGGAATGAGGCTTTTTCTTCAAAAATGTGGAGTTATTAAATTAGGGTTTTCTCTAAAGTTGAAATTTTTTGAAGTGCTTTTACAAATGTTGTTCCTAAGGGTCCTAAGATGATTTTTTTTAAGAAAATAAATTGAGTTTTTTCTTACAAAATGTAATTTCTTATTTTCTAATTATTTTAAATCTGAAAATAGAATTTATTTTAAATTAATTTAATTTATGGAAAAAGGGTTATTTTGGTTAAAATATGTAATTATATAAAATTATGAATTTTTAGAATATGTTTTGCTTTATGTGATCATTTGGAGAGAGGGAGAGAAAGAACTTAGGATAGATTAGGAAAAGAATGAGAACATTAATTTAGATTTATTATAAATGATTTTGAAGGAGAAATTAACTCTTTTAAGTGTTTTGATGAAACCTCGAAAGAAGAAGGATTAGTAAGGAGAATCAATTTCAAATTTTCTGTAAGTATACATGGTTCTTTATGACAGTAGTACTTTTGTTTCTCTCAAATTTTATGTTTTGAAAGTCCAAGCATGATTATGAAAATTTTATGGTCATTTTAGATCATAATTATGTTATTTCATCGTATGATTGATAAAGCAACTTTTATGTTATATATCATGACATTATATTATAAGATTATATGTTATAGGAATGAGATGAAATGAGATGATATGATTATGATATGAATGTGATATTGAATGTTTATATGTGCATGCTGAATAGATAGAGTTCACCCCCTTATGGTACTAGTTGGGGACGTTGTAATCGTGCACGTTAAAATGATAAATGATATGAAAAAGAAAATGGTAAAGGAGTACCTTTATGGTACTAGACGGTGGCTTCTGTGACGGTTGTAATATATACGAAAATAGAAAGTTATGAATAATGATATGGATATGGAAATGAATTATGAAATGATATGATTTTATGATTTATGTTTATGTTTAATGTTATGTTTATCTGAGGCAAATTATGTTATATTCAAATGAAATTGATATTTAGCATATTTTTCAGTTTGCCTTTATTACTGTAGTTTAGAATCGTGTTTTACTTACTAAGCTTTGGCTTAATGTTAGTTAAGATTTTTTCAGGTAAATTTAAGTAAATCAAAATGAGTAGAAGAGGCGGTAATGTAAACCATCAGTAGCGGAGCCAGAAAATGTATTTAAGCGGGGCCTAAATTTTTTTTTTATAATTTTCCTTCAACTTTTTACATTTGGACTTGGGACCAAAATAGTCAGTTTTAAAAATGATAAAATTTGATAGTGAATTAGTTTATTTTTTTCCTTCACAAAATGACTTCCAATCATCAAATCACTTGATTACTGTTAGAACGAGTTCAATATATTAACTAAATACGTGATATTAAAAATCTCATTGCACAAAAAAAATCATAAAATCTCTTTAAGATCAAATCAATACAGAGATTAAGCTAATATCAACCAAGAAAAAAAATGTAAATGAATAGTAAATTAAATTGGGAGTGATTTGATGGGGCCCTCCCCCCCCCCCCCCCCCACACACACACCTTTGCCCCCCATTTCCTCCGCCTATGTATACCGTAGGAGATGAGAGATTGAAGAAAGGTAACTTTATGAATATCAATGATTTTATATTTATGTGTTTTCAAATTTGATGTTTTAGAGGCTCTTTCAAATGTTAAGGTGATAGTTTTAGAAATTAGATAGTTTAGTCTATCGTCCGACCTCTGTTCCCGCCTCGCCTACGCGAGCTCATCGGGCCGGGTCATGACATATGCTCCATAACTCTTTCCCATAGTTTTAAAGTATAACACATTAACTTAATTCTTATATAATTTGCACAATCTTGTGCATCACCTTTATTCTTAAAAATAGGAATCAACACACTCATTCTCTACTCATTTATCATCTTTTAGTCTTTAAAATAATATTAAAAAGTTTAGTAAATCAAAAAATCTCCTTCATCTCCTAAGCATTTCCACACCTCTATTGGAATATCATCAGGTCTAACTACTTTTCCACACTTCATTTTCTTTAAAGCATTTCTAACTTCGATTTTACTGATATGCCGATAAAAATAAAAATCTTTATTTTCATATAGGGTACTATGGTCACTAAAGTCAATCGCATTCTCACAATCTTTATTGAAAAGTTTGGCAAAATATCTCATCCACCTTTGTTGAATATCCTCTTCTAATAAAAGTATTATTTTATCTTAATTCTGATTACACTTTACTTGAACTAAATTCTTATTACTTATATCTCTTTTTTTGGCTAACTTATGCATATATCTTTCGCCTTATTTAGTATATAATCTATTATATAAATCATTAAATGTTAAAATCTTTGCATTGCATATTGCTTCTTTATACTCCTTACGGACATTTTTATATATTTCTCAATTATTAGAATTTTTACATTTGAACCAATTTTATACCAATTCTTTTTATTTTTTTATCATTTCTTGCACATTTTAAAAAATGTTCGTTTATACAACCACAAGTGGAGTACTTAGGACATATGATAAGCAAAGCAGGTGTAGCAGCAGACCAGTCCAAGATCGAGGCTATATTGGATTGGCCTTTACCTAAGAACTTGAAGGAATTGAGAGGGTTATTGGGTCTCACAGTGTATTACCGGAAGTTTATATAGGGGTATGACATAATATTATTTTCATTGACAGAGCAACTAAAGAAGGACAATTTCAATTGTAGACACGTAGCAACACAGGCCTTCAAACAACTGAAGAAAGTCATGACCATCGTGCTAGTATTAACACTTTTTGACTTCAACAGACCATTTGTGGTGGAGACAAATGCACTAGGATACAGACAAGGGGTAATACTCATGCAAGGTCATCGGCTCATTGCTTATTTCAATCAGATGCTCACAACCTATGATGCACCGACACTTCTCCTCAAAGAGGCGTGCAGTGCAGACACCGTATCCGACATGACACATGCCTGACACTCCTCTGACACGTGTCGGACACGTCGAAAACATATCCGATTAAAAAAATATTAAATACAAATTGGACACGCGTGTCCGACAAGCGTATCTTAAATATTTTATGAATTTTTTAAAATATATATTTTTTGTATTTGGTGGGATTTAAACTAAATTTCTTATTTCTTATCCACAACACCAAATCAACGTCTGAACTTAAAACCCATTCATCGAATATTCTCATTTTTATTTCTCTTTGGTAGTGAAGATATTTTCATCTCCTCTCTCGATAACGGATAAACGACATCGACGTCTGACTCTCGACATCTTAAAACTAATCATTTTAAGCACAAATTCTAATTAAATGATTTATTATTTCTAAATTATTTTTAAAATTATACTTATTTAATTTTTATACACTATTTTTAAAATATAAAAAAATATAATACCGTGTCCAACCCGTGTCCGTGCCATATATTTTCAA
The DNA here is from genome assembly GCF_001605985.2 of Dendrobium catenatum. Taxonomy (NCBI): domain Eukaryota; kingdom Viridiplantae; phylum Streptophyta; class Magnoliopsida; order Asparagales; family Orchidaceae; genus Dendrobium; species Dendrobium catenatum. The sequence continues at coordinate 410,339 of NW_021320146.1, read as the reverse complement.
TAATTGATGTGTCCCGTGTCGTTTCGTATCCGTGTCGCCGTGTTCGTGTCTGTGCATCATAGCTCACAACCAAGGCGAGGCTCAAGTCTGTATACGAGTGGGAGTTGATGGCGATTGTTTTGGTCATCCAAAAGTGGCGACCCTATTTGCTGGGGTGACACTGTATCGTCAAGACAGACCAGTGGAGTCTAAAGTTTATCTTGGATTAGAGGATAATGACTTAAGAGCATCGGAGGTGGTTATCCAAGTTACTTGGATATTACTTCGTGATCTAGTATCCCTCAGGATTGGAGAATAAGGCCGCAGATGAACTATCGAGGAAGACGGATGAGCAACAATTGATAGCTCTATTAGTACCTATGGTCTTAGACTGGGAAGCTTGAGATAAGAGAGTGAATATGATGAGGGTCTAAGAAAGATTAGAGCCGAGTTGCTGCATAACCTAGACAGGCATCCCGGTTACACGATGATGGGGCCCCAACTATTACATCAGGGGAGATTCGTCCTATTGAGGACATCGGGATACATGCCCAAGCTATTATAGGAGTTTCATGGCAGAGGACACTTTGGAGCTCAAAAAACTGACAGTCAGCCGCCTATGAAATTATAATAGGTGGGGATGTAACAAGATGTAGAGGACTGGGTGTCGAGATTTGATGTGTGCCAGTGACACAACTACTTGGCCATGACACCAGGAGGGTTACTATAGCCTTTGGCCTTACTAGAGAGAGTGTGGGAGGAGGCGATGATGGATTTCATCGAAGGGCTACGTTCTAAGGGATTTTTGGTGATATTGATAGTAGTGGACCACTTGAGCAAGTATGCACACTTCATCCCTTTGAAGTACCCTTACACTATAGTCTCGGTGGCTACTGCTTTCATACGGGAGGTGGTGCACTTACATGAATTTTTATAATTTATTGTGTCATATAGAGATAAGATGCTCCTCAGTCATTTCTGGAAGGACCTGTTTCATTTACATCGGACACTTCTGAAGAGGAGTATGACCTACCATCCTCAAATAGATGGTTAAACGAAGGCAGTCAACAGAAGCATGGAAACCTATTTGTGATGCTTTGTATCATATACACCTAAGAGTTGGGCAAAGTGGATTACTTGGGCTGAGTATTGATACAACACTTCGTACCATTCAGCAGCACAGACCACCCCTTTCAGGATTCTCTATGGGAGATATCCACCTCATTTGATACATTATGGGTAGAGCATTACACCCATTTTCAGTGTAGATCATTACTTAGAGGAGAGAGACATGATATTAGATGAGCTCAAAGGACATCTATTGAGTGTCCAATAGATCATGAAGATGAAGGTTGATAAGCACAGGAGAGAAGTATACTTCGAGCCACAAGACATGGTTTACTTGAAGCTGAGTTCCTATCAGCAGAAGACACTAGCCAGGAGGAGGAATAAGAAATTATCCTCACGATACTTTTGGCCTTATGAGTTTTTGGAGTGCATTGGAGATGTGGATTGACTGGGATTACCACCTTCATCAATATTGCACTAAGTATTTCATGTCTCATAACTGAGGCGGGCAATAGGAAATCACACACCATCTTCAATACCCTCGATTTTGATAAAAGACATGGAGTTCATTTTGGAACCTCTGAGAGTAGAAGGGGTGCGTCAAGGTGAAATAGGGGCATAGGAGGTACTAATTAAGTGGAATGATTTACCGGAGTATGATGCCACACGGGAGTCATATAAGATGATTAGGAAATGGTTCCCATCCTTCCACCTTGAGGACAAGGTGCGCCGAGAAGAGGGGGAGGGAATATTGATTCGGCAAGAGGAGCAGGAGAGGGGGCGACTTGGGCTAACCCAGCTGGCTGGTCCAGTAAGAGCCGAACCAATCACATGGTTGGGCAGAACTAGGAGTAGGAACCAGGGGAGTTTCGGCCCCCCTTGTGGGGCCCAACTAAGTTGTAATTCATCATGTGAGGATGAATCAAGGGAGAGATGTTTAGGGAGGTTTAACTTGTTTAGGAAGGATTTAATTGGCATTATTGTATGATTAGGGCTATTTAAGAAGGAATTTGGTATAGGGCTAATATCTTTTGTTTGTTGAAATTATTCTAGGATTTGTTTAGGGTTCTAGCGGCTAGGTAGAAGAAGCTTGTAAGGGCTCAGCAAATTTATGAATATTGTATCAAACTACAAGGAAGTTGGACAATCTGTCACATCTCTCCATTGAAGGATGTGAATCCTTGAATTTTCATATGCCTTATTTGTATCAACTTTTGTTAGATCTTAACAACTCTTTCCATTCATTTCCATTCTCTATGGCTCTCATCATCGCACGTTGTGTCATTCAACTGCAAACCCTTGCATCGTCGCACCTCACCATCCACTGCCAATTGTGTTCATCCGTAAGCTATATGCAACTTCTCTATGTGTGTTCTGTTGTACCAGTCTGCTACCCGTTGAGTTGATCCACGGTTTTTTTGATAGCCGATTGTGTCACTTGCCTACCAATCCCTATTCATGAACTACAATCACAACTTCACCTCTGCATGAGAATTTTATGAGCTCATGTGCTGACCACCAACCTGCATTTGATTTGTTTGCAAAGTCCACTTCCTTGTTGAATCTCTTTCTTCCTTGCTAGCCCTTCCTAGCAACTCCTGCTTCTACCTGTGTGCTAGCTCCCTGCGATGCGCTACATAATGTTGTATCCCACACCTTGCCAACTCCATCGCAGCTTAAGGCTTCGTTTGGGACGGCTTTTTTTACTGCTGCTTTAAGAAGCAATAAGAAAGCCGTCCTAAACAAAGCCTAAGTGTGCTCTTCCTTGAGATCTACGGTCACCCACCAGCTACATTTGCCCCTTTCCTTTCTACCTGTGTTCGCCACCCTGTGTCAATGCCAACCCAATAATCCTTTTTGTATCGATTTGCTATTACTAGGACATCATCTTCGACAAACGAACATGGGCTATTCTGTGTGACTGCTCCTTTTTTGTTAATCAGGTCCTTCGAATGTGCCAAAACAAATCAATCATCCAATCCCTTCTATATGTGCACTAATCTTATTTGCTTCTTGTTATTTTGGAGATGCATATTTTATATTTTATTACAAGACAATGATTCCAGGTAACTTTTTATACTGCCTCATGATTTGATATTTTGTTGATTATACTCAGTGATAAAGATCAACTTGATTTATACAAGTATTATAATTCTTATCATGTATCTTGCATCTTATGTAAATCATTCTCAATAATATGAAAATAAGCAACATTTACTTGTATTAAATAATGCAATTATTTAAATTATAAACTAAGTACAAAAAACATCATAAATAAGGGGTCATTTGAATAGTTCTACAGATGATTATCTTGAGATAGAAGAAGATGACAATAATAATGCAATGATTGAAATTATAAACTAAGTACAAAAAGCATCAGAAGTAAGGGTTCTCCACATGATTATCTTGTGATAGAAGATAATGACAATGCTTGTTCTACATATTTATAAAGTAAAAATGTAGTCGAGTGTTGCTTTATTTCTAAGATCTTTTCATAAAAAATCTTAGATCTAAACGAGAATTTGACTTTTAGCAGGACATAATGGAGAAAAAAGATTCATGTAGCTGACCCCACGTAGTGGGACAAAGGCTTGATGTTTATTTCCTTCTGTTATTTCATTCTTCCCTTAATGATTCACACACCAGTTTTATAATATTCTAATGGCATTTCTTCTTGAAACAGCATATGGATGGGGCTAAGCTAGGTGGTGCCAACCTTCTTGGAACTATACGATGACTAATGGAATGGTAATTTGAGCATATTATAGAAATTATGAACCACTTTTCCTTCCTTACAATTGCACTTTTGGCACTTTGTGATTCATTTTTTGTTTGAGTGGATTCTCTTAACACATGCACTTGGCCTTATTCTGTGTACTGCCAATCCTCTTCATACATGCAATGTTAATTGGAAAATTATACAAGGCACACGAGAAGGTTGTCTTTGCTATTTTGTTATAAATATGGGCTAAATTTGAAGTGGAAGCTTGCTTGCATGTTAGTGAGTTCAAAAATACCTGCAATTTATTGGTAGAAGGGGTGAATTTAGGAGCTTTATTATGTAAAATTTCATGATAGATTGTAGTAAGGGTCCGCAGTATCTCTGATGATCTCTTTGAAATTATAATATTTACGTTTTTATATTTTGAAAATGATCTTATTTGGGTGATTTTATATGTAGGAAAAATATAGGTTATGAAATAACGAATCGCTCAAAGTTTATTTTACTGGTATTTCTTTTGATTTAGATTTTGTTTGGGACAGTTTTTTTACTGCTTCTTAGAGTAAATTTCTATGTACTAAAAAGTTGTTTTAAGAAACAATAAGAAAGTTGTTCCAAATGAAATCTTAGGCTTCGTTTGGGACGGCTTTCTACTGCTTCTTAAAACAGAGTTTTAATTAAAAATTAAAAAATTTGTACTAAAATTTTGTTTTAAGAAGCAATAAAAAAATCGTCCCAAATGAAACCGTAATCTCATGCATCTGACGAAGCAAATCGCTGAGGACTTTACAATCAGAAACAATAGAATTGGATGCTAACTTGCTAATTATAAGAATAGCAATGACTTTCCAGCAGTGTGGCTATTTATACCCTCTTGGAATTCATGCTGGTTGTGTTGGAGATCACCCAAAGTTTTATCTAACCAAGCACTAATTCTGATGTTATGTTGTAGGCTTCGTTGGGGATGGCTTTTCTATTGCTTTGTAAAATAATTTTTTAGCATGAAAATTTTTTGAAAGCAAGAAAATAGTGCTCTAAAGCTATCTCAAATGGAGCATTAGGTTATATTTGGGACAATTTTCTTACTGCTTTTTAAAGCAATTTGGTTGTACAAAAATTATAATTTTTCTACTTAAAAATTGCTTTAAGAAGCAGTAAGAAGCCATCCCAAATATAATCTTAGTTTAAAAGCACTCAATAAGGAGAATCAATAACCTTTAGGAAGCATTTGAAGGATTAAATGTTCACCAAAATTTGTAAATTCATTGTTAAAATATTTTTTTCTCATCATTATGATTCGAAAAATAGTAAAAACATTGAAATTTAGTATCTTTGGGCCTCGAAATAACTGAATTAATGGATCAAATGAGTTATTGCTGAGGGTGGATTAAATCTAACAATATTTTGATCCATCAATTTTGTTTATTTTTTGATCTTGAGAGCTTCCAAATGATATATTTTGTTCACTAGGTTGGGCTCAACTCAAGTAGGCCTATTAGGCTAGCCAATAGGTGAGATCATCCAACGATCTTGTAATCCAAGGGATGAAGAAATTTGGTTCATCTGATATTCATATTAATTCAAAAGATTTGAGCAAAAAAAAAAGAGCTAAAACTCTCTCCTAAATTTTATAAGACCTACCTTGTTTTACAAATTATGGACATTTGAAAACTGATGCCTACCCTTAGATTATAAAATGCGTTTATGCTATTGGAAATTAGGGGTGTGAATGAGTCAAGTTTGCTCAAATTTGACTCAGTAATAAGCTCGCGAGTCGAGCTTATCAAGCTTTGAGCTCAAGCTCGAGCTCCAACTTGAGCTCATATATTAAACGAGCTCAAGTTCAAGCTTGATGAGATGCGGCTCGTTGGCTCGTGAGCTCAGCTCGGTTAATCTGATATTAAAAAAAAACTTGTATTATTATTAAATTATTTTAAATTGTTACTTCTAATGCAGCCAAAATATATAAAATTAATTGTATTTAATGCTATTAATGCAAACTATAGCTTCCAGCAACCTTTTTTTTTTGTTTTGGAAAGTTGCCAAAAATGTACTTATTTCAGGAAAATCACTAATTATATTTATAAAAAAAAAAAACTGCTCCTATCTTCTCTCAATAAAATAAAAACATATATTTTCATCTTCAATCTCTTCTCCAATTGATGAGCTCGTCCATGGGTCCTTAGTTCGACTCCCAATCTCCTCCGGCTAGCCAAGCCCGTTATAACTCTGGTGACTAGACAACTTCTCTGATGATGCAAAGCTTACGAATCGAGCTCGAGCCCGAGACAACACAGGCAAGTTGAGTTCAAGCTCACCATATGAGCTTGAGCTTGAGCTTCTCAGTATGTTGATGAGCCGAACTCAAACTAGCTCAAATTAGAGCTCAACTCAACTCGTTTACACCCATAATAAAACTATACTTCAGCAGTGTTTTGGAGCTGTTTGTAGGAATCAATCAATCAAAGTTTTGTCAATGGCTCATAATGGAAAATTGGTGTGGATTGATTGTGTACCTTCAGTTGCCTTTCGTTGGCTTTTAGGTGGAAAATAAAATTAATCAAAATAATCTGATTAAGAAATAGATTAATATTATTTAAAAAAAATTACTTTCTAACTTATAAATGTAAAATAAATGTATGATTTCTTTTATTACCGTGCAGAAATCAGAAATGATTACACAATTTTGGAAAAGGTTATCTCATTATAAAGAAATGATGGCTGTTTTTTTTTTTTTAGCTGTTTTTATTCCTTTTTCTATTTCAATTAATGTAATGAAATTCTCAATTCATTTGGACCATTTCATAATCATTAATCTTAAACCCTAATACTTCTTATTCATATCTAAAAAGGTGTGTAATCCATTAAAAAATAATAATAATAATAATAAAAGTGTGTAGTCAATTAATAGAAAATTTGCCATCCATAATTTTTCAAATTATTTTGCATGAAATCAAGCTAATCATCATGCAAGTTGTATTAAGGCATCATTTGGGACGGTTTTTTTATTGAGTCTTAAAATAATTTAATTTTTTACTAAAAAGTTATTTAAAAAGCAGTAAAAAAGTTATCCAAAACGAAGCCCAAAAATCCTAATTTTGATCAATTCTGCTTAAAAGCTAAATCTATTTTAGGCTAAATTTGACTCTAATCGAAGTTGGCAGGTACATCAAGAATGCCTTCAAATATTCCACAAACTTCAGCAACTGGTATTTGAAAACAGCTATCATTGTAGGCAACATTTATAAGCTAAATGCAAAAAATAAATGATTAGCTACAGGTTTGACACCAAGTTACTTTCACTACAAAATCTGCAGATTTGAAGAATTCAATAGTCTAAAAGAAGTAAAAACAAGCAAACAGAAGAAACTGAGAACAATTTAAACATTACACAATCTTTAGCATGACTTGCACAGGAAAGTTTGACTAGTTTCTGAAGCTTGTTAGGCTCCTCTATCTATTCTGTTCCTGCAATCTTCTTCTTCAAAGATTCAATGTCTTCTGCTAACTCTTTTCTGCTTGACTGAAACAATCAAGTGAAACAATAAAGATTTAGCGGCGCACATATGCAAATCAATTTCGGGTCACAGGTCGGATTCGGGTCGAACCCGAGACTGACACGGCACTATTCGGGTCAATCCAAACCCAACCTGTTTTTGCAAACGGGTCAGCATTTCGGACCTGAACCCAACCCGCTTCGGGTCTGGATCAACCCAACACGACCCAAATGATCCTAAAATTGCTAGTTTTCGGGTGGGTCAAAACAGGTCAATCTCGGGTTCCCAGATCAAAACAAGTTTTCGGGTCAATTTCAGGTTACTGAATCAACCTGAACCCGACCCGATTTTTAAAACGAGTCGATTTGTTGAACCCGAACCCGACCCGTTTCGGATTCGGGTTGACCCTAACCCGGAATTTTCGGGTCGGATTCGAGTCAGATTTTCGGGTCATGTCAAATATTGACACCCCTCGGCACACACAGAGAGAGATGAAAGGTTTCAATATTATCATTGATAAGGTTGCAGATAATAGGTTTTCACTATGTTATTTTGAGATGGAGATACCTAGTTCCTCCACTCCGTTTTCTAAAATTTGGTACAAAAATATTACCACTGCAATTTACAACAAAAAGATTGCAATGGCTTTATCTGAAAAACAAATTAGGATCCAAGTTTTCCCCTAAATCTCATGCAAAAACTTGAATAACAAGCAACCAGTTCTGGAAAACAAAGGTGCACAATGATGACTAGTACATATGCTTTGTAATTTCATTCTAAACCAACAATAGTTACCTTGAACAAGAGATAGCGGTAGACAAACCATCCAGTGTAGCCAAGCCCAATCAACTCCAGAAGCTTAGGCAGCTGCCATGAGAATGATTTATTTTTTTTATAAATAAGGTCAATAATCTCAAAATCAATTTAAAGAAGTACAGGTATTGTCAAGTCTTCTAAAAAATTAATGAACTAGAGAAGCTAGACAACGCTAACAAGAACATACCAGCGGAACAGAGTTGACAGCACTGATTACAATAGAAGACAACCAGACAGCAACAATGGCTCCTCCACCATAGACAAAAACAGTGGATTTGTTCTCAATAGAATCCCACTAAAGCACAAGTGTTTGTCAGAAATAGTCTGATATATACATATAGAAGGTGTACAAGGAACTTCTCAAAATAAGATCTGTTACCTTTTCTTTCAAATCTGCAATTAGCTCTTCAGTTTGAATGGAGCCGGATGTCTCTTCTGAGGAGCTGGCTCTTAACTTATGGGCTGAAAACCTCTGCACATCTGTGTATAAGAATGGTTCATTAATACCTCAAACTTTCTCCACCCATTGAAGTGATACGCGTACATAGAAATTGCCCATTTATAGCTTCGAAGCTTCTGACGGTTCATAATACTAAGTTATTGCTCATTCAGTTTAGAAGACAATAAAGAAACAATGTAGACTGAAAGCTTTAGTTCCTGCTATTTTTTTCCATCCTATGCATCAAATCCTTTTAGAAGAAATTAGGTTACAAGGGCGAGAAACTGATGGCATACTCTAAGTTACTCCTTAGTACCATAAAGTAAAAATTGTTAATCAAAGAACAATAGCTTCATTCCAAGATGTCAAACTGAGATACTTAATGAAATTCGAAAAGTTACGAGAAAATTTATAATAATTTGATAGATAAGTCCTTTTAATAGAATTTTGAAAACTAAGAGATGTCGAATGATCAAAGAAAAAGTATTTGAATATTAATATTTAAAAATAAATGCAATCGTCAAGATTGAGTTGGTTATAGATGAATCAAAATCTCAAGTCATGCAATGAAGCTATAGGAGAGAGTAATTGAACATAACTTTAAAAATTTTATATCAATTTCAGATAATTAATTTTACTACATAGTTCATACCAAGAAGGTATATCATGGAAGTAAGTTTTGTGATAAGACAATTAATAGAGAAGTATATAGAACTATGAAATGATTTTCAAATGACTTCTATGAATCTTGATAAAGCATATGATCAAGTACTGTAGGAATTGATTTGATGTGCTTTTAAGTTAGAAAAATGTTGAAAAGATTATCATGTAGTGACTAATATTAGAAGTAGATGTGGAGTGGTCCAGAGTTTCTAAGTTTACATCAAGGATAAATAATAAGTCATATGTTTTTGTATTAGTTATTAAGATACTTACTATGGATATTCGAAATGGTGAGACATCCATTGAAATCGATGAAAATTTAGAACAACATATGAAGCATTTAGAAGATGAAAACCTTAGAATTAGTAAAAGAAAGATTGAGTATATCACATGCAATTTTAGTGGTATGAAGTTAACTACTAAATATGATTAAAAGACAAGATTATATTGTAAACTTCAAAAGCCTACACATAAGTGTTTATGAAAAATACTTACTTTGCATGTCTCATTTTGACCTTTCAAAAATGATTTTTTATTAAAATAATATATATTTTACATAACTTGTATTTTTGTTTGAATCCTAGGACAAATCCCATTTATTACACATGCATACCAATATCCATTCAATACATGTCCTATATTTTACTAAGAAGTATATTGCAAAAGGGCAGTCGTTCAATTAGATACTATCAATCAATTTATTAAAATTTAGAATTTCTAAGTAAATATACTCGTATATATATATATATATATATTTGCGTGATTTATTTAAACATAGATGGAGATGGAAATAGGAAAGTAAGCAAGCCAATGGATGGAGGGAAAGCAGTTACAAAGTAAAATTTCCAAGGCAAAAGGATCCTCCTAATTTCCTGTTACAAACATAACGAGGATAAATCGACCACATTACTATATTTAATTATAAAGAATCAAATACTTCGCTTTCCTCCAACATTGCTGCTTTAAGGAAATGATTGCATTCATATTGAACTATAATCTAGAAATTAATCAATTTTATATGCCTAAAAATTTAAAACTTATGTGGACCATGATCTAAATTCATAATTCTACATGAAAATAAATTGAGCCACATGTTCTTCTGATAGGGATTTGCAATGGGTTGTGTAAGTTAGTAATAAATGTTAGTTTTAATAATTGAAATTTATAGTTTGAATTGTATTAGTGGTTAATAGGTAGTTAATGAGTTATAGTGAGCCTTTGTAATTCTATAACTATAAGACCCATCAAGTTTCTGTGTATGCCCCTCATTGTTTCCTCTTCTCACAGTTGATTCTTCCTTGCCATCACTTCACCTCATTGATGCTTCTATTCGTCAACCCTTCTACTGTCCAATACTTCTAATCGCTATAGCTTTCACCTCTACAGAAGATCGTTGTCTCACCACCACTTCTGTAGTGGTCTTGCATTACTTAGTATTATTGGAAGCTTACCACCTTTTCTCTTAAGAATTTACACATTTCTTTGTGATACAAGATGTTCTGTTTATCTTTCATTGTGGAAGTTTTTTATGATATTATTAGGACAGTCATGCTAGGTTAGGATTCTATTAACTACTTCTTTTGGAAATTGTTCAAGTTTTCTGATTGGTAGTTGCTAGCAATTGTGACTGTTGTAATGCTCATGTTGCAATAATCCATATCAAACTATGGTGAACTTTAAGTCATCCAATTTGACCTATTAATTGATTGTTTGTGTGCTTTTGAGTTTGCTTAATAAAATGCTATTTTCTTCCCTTTAGGAGGGAGAAGATGCAGGAAAGAACTTTAAAACACCACTACCTTGTTGTTTGTGGGGTGGAGTGCGCAAATTCAAACAATGTCATTATCTTGGAGGGTACCATGATGCTATTGATGTGAAAAAAATATGTTGCTCAAATTTGAAAATGAGAAGAGCGCACGGGGTGGCACATCATCTCGCAATAATAATGTTTATTGTTTCTTGTTTATGCACTTATCAAACATCTGAAACCTCAAAGTTAAAGCTATTTAGAAATCTTATGTTTTGATGACTTTATTGTTTTGATGGACTTCTAAATTGAAGGCTTTTTCACTGTCTACTTTAGATTGGTTTAGGTCATTTTGATTTAGTGCCTCCATTAACATTATTTGATGCTATAGGCTTCTAGATCTTTTATGTTTTTGCCAGTGATAATTGATAAAATGCCCACTTAAAGAATGACTCGACCTGCAACATCTGGAGGTTCTTAAAAGAATGGATTTTTGGTAAAATCTCAAGTGGCTCGACATCTTTCTACTTGCTATCAGTCTCGGAACATGATCTTCATTTGCTGGTGATAGAATTGACAATGGAAGAGTCTTCAAGTCTGAGCATTTGCAGGTAAGTTTGCAAGTACAATTTCATGAATATACTGAAATATCATATATCTTTTTATTAGCTAAATTCATAGTTGCCAAGTGACAAGCTTTTGGTTGCCTTGTTTCGTTTAGCTCATGAATTTTGCTGTAAAAAGAAATTTTTTTAATAAGCATTTGTGAAAAAACTTATTGTTTTCTCCTCCGAAAAAACAATTGCTCCTTTGCAAGTCTAACAAACTTCATCAATTTCTAACAAGCAACCGCATGTACTCTAACAAACAAAAATAAAAAATATTCGAAACCAGTAAAAGGTCTTTCACCGGTACGGAAAGGTTTCAGGAAGGGGATAAATATCCCAAACGGCATTAGCCAAAAAATAGTTTCCATAATTAGTCGGAAACATGGAACAAACTTTACCAGATAAGTGAAGGACTGGGCCGGCCAGAAACCGGCGAGGGTTAGGAAGGAAGGGGAGAGACGGGCTTCCTGGGACCAAAAAGCCCGGCGCCGGAAATCGAGCTCCACCAAGCGCCACTGCTACCGAAGATGCCGTCGCCGCCGCCATGAACAGCTTTCTTCCTAGTGTCGATGGTACTCAAATATACTGAACAGTTCTTATCGGCTCCTCTCTGCTCTTGCGGGTAGATGACTCGATGGCTCTTCAGTATCTTTCTCTTTCGCAGCGACAGCTCGCACCGTGAACTCTAATCGAAAAGAGGATCGACGCGTGGCGGAAAGGGATCATCCAATTGGCTGGTCGCTTATCTTCAGAATCCATGGCCGATTTCCCACTGCTTTGGAATGCTTATGTTTAGGGAAATGGGTTAGCCACAATTGGGGTGTATATGGACATTGGACTAGGGCATAAGTGAGCAGATTAGTCAGCTTTACATAATCAATAATAAGATATTTTAATAATTAGATAGGACTTTCATATATAAAAGTAGGAGGGAATTATTTTTATAAATAATTAAATTTTATATATAGGATATATAGATGCATATCATTTCTTTATTACATATCTAATATTCAAAATTTTAATATTTTATGTCTACCAACAATGAATAACTTTAATATCAAATATGTTACCCTATATTTAATTCATATCACACATACAACCCTATACAGCAACAAAATCATCATCATCAGCCCGTTATCCTTCTATGTCTGGTCGGCTACATGAATCTTTTTTCCCCAATGTAACATGTAAAGAGTCAAATTCTCATTTAAATGTCATTCTTATAATTTTTTAACCAAATCTCTTTAGTTCTACCTCTATCTTTCTTAACATAAGCTAAATTCAATACGTCTAATTTCCTTAACAGGTCATTGAAAGGCTGTTGTTTTATGTGACCAAACCATCTAAGGTGACTCTCTCTAATCTTATTTTCCACATGAGCAACTCCAACATGTTTCCGTATATACTCATTTCTTGTCATGTCTCTAAGAGTAAAGTCACTCATGCACCTTAGCATCTTCATCTCTATAACAATTAACTTAATATTATTCTTCTCTTTTAGTGGCCAACATTTTGCACCATAAAAGCATTGCAGGTCGTACCACCATCTTATAAAATTTTCTCGTAAGTTTATGGGACTTTTCTATCACACTACAAGCCTGTAGCATTCTTCACTTTAACCATCCAACTTGAATTCTATTAATAATATCAACATATATTTCATCATCATTTTGAACAATAGACTCAAGATATCAAAAAGATGTAATCTTATTAATGGCTTGATCACCTAAAGTTGCAATCCCCCACTAGAACTATTACAACTAAAATTTCACTCTACATATTCTATTGTATATCTACTTAAACAAAATTTTTAGACTCTAAGGTTGACCTCTATAATTCAAGTTTATTTTCAACTCCCTCTCTAGTTTTATCAACAAGAAGAACTTCATCAGCAAAAAGTATACAAGTACAACCTCTTAAAAATATCTAGTGAGAACATCCATCACTAAAGCAAAAAAGATACAGGCTTAAAACTGATCCTTGATGTAATCCAACATAAATAAGAAAACACTTAGTCAAACCACCTTGTTTTAAAACAATGTAACAGCTCTTGCATACATATCTTGAATATATGCATTATTAATCACTTTCTTTTCTAGAACTCTCCATAAAACTTCTCTTGGAACTATATCATATGATTTCTCTAAATCAATAAATTTCATATTAAGATATCCATTACTCTATAATGCCTCAGAATTTAATTTGGAAGAATTATTTTGTTATCTTCTAATTTACACAATTAAAGCTACCTAATTTTTCTTATCAATATAAATATCAGTGGAAATAAAACTATCTATCAAAATATCAATATATACATATGAATTCATTTATCAAAACAACTGCTTTGATACTCTTTATAACAATGCAAACTCTTAAATATCAAGATATTGTTGGTTTTGCCCTAAGGGCCTCACAGTTTTCTCCTGTTTGTGTAATTTCTCAGGAGGTCATTCATCCCAGGATTTCTTTGGGATAAATATGCATAAGTGTAGAGTTTCTTCATGAAATTTTAACCATTATACCAAAAGATGTCTCGATATTTAAGAGTTTAGTTTCTTTTACTTAAAATATTTCACAATCTCTCACACTTAAATAACTAACATCCTCGCCAGTATTTTTATCCCTGAATCATCCATTAGGTAAACATGATTCTATAGGTGGCCCTTATATGTTCAAATGTTGACTCCCGCCACATATTGCTTTGTATCATACATGATTCAAGAGGTGGCTCCCATGACATAGCACTTTGTTATGTATGGCATTTTGAAAGTTGATAGAGGCCAATTTAGGTTGCATTGTAAAAGTATAGTTTTTAAATAAAGGGTTTAGCTCCATACACTTGTGAATTATATGCTATACATATAATTATTGAGCATGTAATAAATAAAATTGAATGGATGGAAATAAAATTATTTAAACCCTATCACTTGATTGTTTGTTGAGGTTCAAAGGTCTTGACAATAAAGCATGAGTGGTCAATGTAAAAAATCTCGATAACATCAAATAATGCTTCGTTTAAGGCATTTTTTTACTACCTTTTAAAGCAGATTTTTAGTACAAAAATTTCTTGGGAATAGTGAAAAGTATTAGTAAAAATCATTTCCAAACAAAGCCTAAGATTTTGAAGTTGATTGATTTCAAAATAAAGTTTGATGTTGTAAAAAGTTTGGTATTGTCTTTTCTTCAACATAATACATATCAATGCTAAATAATGCTTCTCAGTAAATGATGATTAATACTTGATGGAATGATTTATAATTTATGATAGGATAAGAAATTCTCTTTGCCCTTATCATTAACTTGAGTTAAAAGGCATTAAGAGACTCATCATGGGTGGTTGTGCAAGGAGCCAAAGGTTGGCTTTAAATTAGGACAAACAATACGTCTAATTATATTAGGTCGTGTTTGATGCTCTTAAAGTCTTTATGGCTACTCTTATTTCACTTGAACTAGGTATATTTCTTCGCTAATACAATGAAAGGCTAACATTTTCCATTGAACTTAGAGGTAAACAATACAAAGAATAAATAAATAAACATACCACAAAACTATTTAAATTAAGTAAGACTAATTAGTGGCTCCATATTTTAGGATTTCTTTGATCCTTGAAAGGACAGCCTCAATAGCATGATTATTACTAATGAAGCCCAATAACTTATTAGAAGACATTCCATAGGCGTATTTTAAGGTACTTATCTTGATTTCATATCGACAAATATAGTAAAAAAACATTAACATGTCTAATTAAAATTTAGTTATCAGTGCATTTCTCTTGAACATTAAGTCATATGCATAACACCCAACTTGTTGATGTACAATGTTATTAAGGATGCAGATTATGATATGCTAATATGAGATTACAACATTTTTGAAGATTTGGGTCATAACTCCCTAATATGTGATTTTATCATTCTTGAGAATGCAGAGCATCATCTTATAGTAGTAAATGACATTTGTGAATTATGTTAATTCATATAATTGAGAGTGTATGATAAAAATTTTGCATTAAATGTTCAAAGAGAGCATGAAGATTAAAATTCATCATTTTTGGAGTGTTTTTCTAAAGCAAATAATTACTATACAAAGAGATTTAGAGAAAAAGAAGAGGGAAATAACTCATATTGAAGGCACATATAAATTTTTAGTTGGCTTGGCCATGTGACTTATGTCTAATATAAGGTTTACTAAGGAAATTTATTATACATTCATTGTGTATAAGAAGTGAATTTTATAGAAGTGAGCTTTTCCTTAGGAAAAAAAAATAATACAAATTTGAGTTCATAGATTTGGAGTATGCATTTGAAAAAGGACTATGTCTATATGATGATGAGAGATGTTGAAGCAATGTGTAGTTCATGTATGATTGACTACTCGTATTTTATTAGATCTTGTGCGGGAGGCAAAAGTCTTCATCATTAGGAGGATTGCATATTTGGACATTATCTCTAATTACCATGGCTATGGAAAATCGGACCGGAGGACCGGTATCGACCGGCTAACTGTGAACCGGTCCTAAGGCTAGTTCAGTTCCTCCTAAGAAATCGGTCTGCATAAAACTGGTGAAAACTGGTTTAAAAGGCCGTTTTAAAGAACGCTCCCCAGGTTTCAATAATAAATATTTAAATAATTAATTTAATAAAAAATATTCTTAAAATAATAAATTAACTTTATATGATATTATGGAATTCCAATTTATTTTTTAATATTATATACATTCAAAAGTATTCATAACAACATGATTCACCCCTTATGAGGGCTCTTAACCAATGCCATACAAGAAAATGTATATAAATAATAAAACATAAAGCTCATAAAGGATCGGAGGATCTAAACAACTATGTATTTTCTAGTTCCAACAAGGCATGCACGAATGGATACCTCTATGAGATTTGTTGGAAAAAAGTATTAAAATATTCACAATTTAATCATAATAATTTTTAAATTTTTAAATATATAAAAAAAATAATTACTTATCATTTTTAAAAATTCTAAAAATTTTCTCTAATGTGAAGCAAATTGATATAAGAATAATAAAAACCTAAAGAATAATTTATATGACTTATAAAATAGTTTATAATGTGAAATTTATGTATAATTTTAAAGTTGTTCAATTTTTTTTGTATTAATTTATAAAATGTATCATTATTATAATATTTAAATATAATAAATATTTATTACATCACCGATATCGATCCCATTGACCCAATCAACATCGGTATCCACTAACATCTTCTTCTTCGGTTCATTGACCGGTCCATTCAAAATCTTGCTAATACTATTACTTTTCTAGTATTTGAGTATGAGTTTGACAAATCCTATAACCATGGCTATCCTCATGCTGAGACTAGAGATGCCCTTTGATTTTAAAAAATTGAGAGATGCCTTGATAATTATATTGAGCCAATCAAGCAATAGTATTAAATAAAGATACAACTAAAGTAACATTGAAACACATGTTTAATGCTTCATATATATACATATATATATGAAAAATCAGAGAATTAAAAGCTATATCAATTAATCAAGGTTGTTCTCTAGAAGATTTCCCTCGAACATTCCGTAAATGGGTCCTTAGATTTTTAGGAGAATTTAAAATTTAGGGTTATATATTTGCAACATGTAGGATTGTGATTGATTGAGAGTTACAATTTTAAAGATTATCTAGTGGTGTTTGAAAGGTAATAAAATATTTATCGTAAGAGATTATCTTAATCTTCTTGTATCAAGATGAACCGCCAATAAAGATGTATCATAATATGAATAACTATCGACCATAGTCTTATAAATATGTTTAGAGAAGTTAATAAAAACATGAATTTGTACATTTTTCTATAGAATTGAAACAACATTGGCTAGCCAAGCTAAGTATTTCTCTTCTCAATTGAAATATTCTTCAATGAACTTCTTTGTTTTTACAACATGTTCTTCGATCTCTAATCTTAATCAATATAATATATTTTTATATTGATTAAGATCACCATTGTTATTAGTATTAAAATCACCATACAATTTTACACCAATCTTTAAATCTACTCCATATTATTATGGAGTCATAGGCTTTGTTTGAGATGACTTTCTTAATGCTTCTTAAAATAGCATTTCAATACAAAAATTAAAAAATTTTGTATTAAAAAACTACTTGAAGAAGCAGTGAGGAACCATCTCAAACTAAGCCATAATTTTTTAAGTGTTATTTCTCAAATACTTTCTTATTTAAATTATTTTTAGAGCATTTTCTCATTTCCAAAATTGCAGGAATACAAACAACATAAAAGAGAAATTGATTGCTAAAACAATTGTTAAAAGAAGGTTTAAAATGAATATATTTTTTGAACAATTAAAATGAATACGCTCTCTTAATTTTTTTTAATTGGATGGATTGATTTATAAAATTAAAGATCTATTTGAGATTATTTTTTTTATTATTTTACATTTAGGTAACAATCATGAATTTTTAAATTATTATTATTTTTTTATTTTCTTATTATTTTAATAAAAAAATTTATTATTTTGATTATGTTTTATGATAATTTTATAGTCAACTTTATAAAAAACTATAAATATTCCCTACAAAACTACTTATACTTTTATTAAAAGCTTAAATATATATATATATATATATATATATATATTATATATTATATATATATATTATATATATATATATATATATTAGTAGCAAAACAATTCAATAAAAATATCAACAGCGTAATTTTCATTAATAATAATAATAAAAGCAGCTGAATCTTAAAATTTACGGACATTGCCACGCTTAAGAAACAAGAAAATTTATAAATCACTCTCACAGCTTCTTCGTTTTTCTCGCCGGCGTCTTCTTCGACACAGCCTTCGCTGTCGGCTTCACCGTCTTCGCCTTCTCCGATGCCTTTGCTGAGGGAACCTTCTTGACTGGCTTTGCCACCTTCTTCTTTCCCAGCGTGTCTTTCTCCGAAGTCTTCGCCGCCTTGGCCGGACGTGTAGAAGCCTTGGTCGCCACAGTTTTAGGCTTCGGCTTCGCAACCTTTGCCACTGGTTTCAGTTTGGAAACAGATTTCGTCTTTGACTTTGCACCAACCGCCTTAGCCTTGGGCTTGGCGGACACAGCAGACTTCTTATTTGGTTTCACCACCGCCTTGGCTTTTGGCTTTACCGATGGCTTCGCCTTTGGCTTGGCTGCAGAAGCACTGGGCTTCGGCTTCGAAGTTGCCTTTGCCTTCGCCGGTTCAGCAGAGGCAGCGGGGATTTTGTAGGAGTTCTTCACCTTGCTAAGCTTTCCTGCAGCTGTGAGCTTGCGGAGATGGAAGAGAAGGAGCTTCTTGAAGTTCGAGGGGATGTGGTCCTTGTGTTTTTGTTCGATGAATTTGGTGATCGCATACTGGCTAGATCCTGTCTTCTCCTTCAACGAGGTTATTGCCTCTTGAATCATCTAGGGTTTCCCCGCATTGAAGAACTCATTAGATCAGATGAAAGGGGAACATCGGAAAATAATTGAGGCAATCTTATGATCATGAAATGTGAATTACCTCGATATAAGGAGGATGAGAGGCAGGAGCGCGTGGCTTGCGAGGTTTCTTCGGTTTATCTTCCTTTGAGGCTGCGCGATCCCCCGTCTCACCGGTTGGGTCCACGGGCGCCGGATCGGCGACATGTTCTTCAACAGCTGGAGCCAGAACTTCCTCAGTCGCCATGGGATTAGAGCAGGGTTAGTGTCTCAAGATGCAGAGAAGAGAAAAGAGAGAGAGAGATGCCGGAGTCCGGTGAGAGACGACGGCGTGGAGAAGGGGATTAAATACTCAGGGGCTGCGAGAAAGATGACTCGTGGAAATTTTTGATTGGAGTAAGGTTCCTTCATCCGGATTTCTAACTTTAGGTTTTAAATATGGGCCCTTGGATCTGTCTCCAATCTACGGCTTGGAGAATTAGATTAACTGAGGTGATGAAAGAATGGTTCTGATTTGAGGGGTTTTTAGGTGTGCTTTTGCTTTCTCTTCTTCTGTGAATGTCTTAAGCTGTGGTTGATGAATCGAAGAGATTTTTAAACTGTTTTGAAGCTCTGAAGCTTGGCTTTAAAACGATCACGGCCTTGCTTGATTTGGTTGAGTGCTATGAGAGAAATTCTGATTTCAAGTGCTGTTGATCTTTCACGTGGTTTTGTGTGAGTTTGCTTGATATTATGGTTTCTTGAAGAATACTTTAGGGTTTTCTGAGAGGTTTTTTTATTGAAGGTGAAAGTGGGGAAGTAAAGGAGCTGATATAACTTGGAATATTGAAAATTTAATCATAAAAGAGGATCTAATTTTGAATTTGAAGTAGTAGAAAAGATACACCCTATTTTGAAATTACAAGATTATAATGCATCTTTTTTTAATAATGAGTTACAAAAGGTTTATTTGTACTTAATAAGTCACAAGATGAGGTTCTCCATTGATATCCAAAGGTGTCAGTACAAGAACTTGGGATCTGATCAGTTGATTATCTCGATGATTTTTGTTCTTGGCTTATCTAGTCGAGCTCCTTCCGTCTTGTTTCTAATGTAATTCTACTAGCTTGAGTAAAGTTGGATCTGTATGAGCAATTTGATTTGTCTCCCTAGAACATTGTCCATTGTGTCATTTCTCACACCTGGAGGTATTGAGCCTATTCTTTGATGATAATCATACTTTAATAGAAACTTTACTCTTGGCGAAGTTTGATTGATCTGAGGATTTTAAACTATCGTATTTTGGGTTTGGAAGACGGTGCACCCTAAAAACACTGGATGCGATGAAGGGAAAATAAAACTTATTTTATACTTAAGAGAAGAAATTTAATATACAAATAATATAATATAATATATCAACATAAATAACGGAATGAAATGTACAATTTCATTTCATTAATATAAATCAAAATAAGAATGCAATAATGTGAGAACATCAACACATAAAAAAGCATTGAAAGAAATAATTGTTGAAATAAAACATCCAAAACCATCAAAAGAAAATACGAATAACCTTCTTCAATAATTAAATCAAGATGAGTGCGAGAGGTTTTGATGAAAATCCATATTGCGATTGGTGCTAGGATTGGTGTGCTCGAAAATGGCAATTTTTGTCGATTGGGATAATAGTTAAAGTACTTTAAGATCTTTTCTTCTTCAATTTCTTATGTTACTTGTTGCTCTAATTGGTTTTTTCAAAATTCTCTAACAAAGTTAATAGATTGATGATGAACTATTGATATATTGTCCACTTTTAGCATAATGGCTCCATGGTTTTGTCTTGTTAGTATAATTTTCTAGGAGGTGATCAATACTAGGAGTGCTAGGAGCATGCTTAATTTATGGAATTTTTAACAAAATTCTACCATTACATCAAAATGTGTTTCGATGTTTAAGAGTTTAGATTCACTCTACTTAAAGGTTTCACAATCTCCCCCACTTAACTTTATCTTTTGTCGAGAATCATCCACATGGTTGATAGGATTCTAGAGGTGACACCTACAAGTTCAAGAGGTGGCTATGATGAGGACATCCATAGGAGATTTCGACACACCTACCATCGGAGGGATCGTCGAGCGACGACCACTATTCATAGTCTCTATTTCTGATGTTTTATTTTTATTCATGTCATTTATATTTTATGTTTTCCACTTGCACCCCTATGAGGAAGTTATTGCATATGGTAGCTCAAGGGCAATGTCGTCTTTATGGTTTGTATTTTTCGGATGGCCTATATAAAGGCTTAGTCTTGGAGTTTTAGTTTTTGATGAATGAAAAATTTGCTCATATGTTCTCTTTGTGAGTTCATGCCTCCTAGATCTCTTAGTGAGTTCATCGGAAAAGATAGATCTCTTTGTGAGTTCTAGATTTTCGTCCAAGGTATCTTTATGGAAATTCAGATTGAAGATAATTGAGGTGAGTGAATTTGTGGCCACTCGAATCCCTTGAAAATTCTCCTTCTCCCTTCCCCTTGCCCCTTGCCGCTGCCTCTCCCTGAACCGCCCAGGCCACCGGCTACCTGGCAGCCACCTCCCGCCGGCCGACCAACCCCACGCCTTGGCCCGCC
>NW_021320146.1:378400-388654 GCF_001605985.2 Dendrobium catenatum | reverse complement strand
ATTAATAGCTCCACTAAATCAGCCCCAAACTTCTCCCTATTGCTGCCCCCTCAACCTCTAATGGAATTAATTTGAAATCTTCAAATTTATTCCCTCCCACCCAAATAAAACTGAAAAATCTCAAATAAAACTGAAATAATTTCAGATTTTTCAGTTTTACTTCTTGGAGCCTCTCTCTAGCCAATCCTCTCAAGTACCCAAGCCAATCCAACCCTCCTCCTCCAACCCGCCACCTCCTCTCTCCCTCTTCCCCTTTTGGTGTTTCTTTCTCTTCCGGTAAGGATGCATGGCGGATCCTGAGATTGAGAGTGGATTGGTATTCGACGTCTACGGAGACATTCATATCACCCATTCACCGTTCTTCGACGTCTGGTTTGGCTCAGACGATACTGTTGAAGACTATTTGAATCACATCCTTCCCACTCTTGTGGACGTCATAGACGATCAATTCCAGGACTACAATTGGACCATCAACGACCATCCACCCGTTTCTCCACCTCCGTCTCCGCCGCATCCCTCGCCATCACTACGGATCGTCTGCGCCGTCTACCTTGGAGTGATTTCATTTCTTGTATGGTTCCTCTTCCTCCGACAACCCTAGACGTAGAAGAGTGACTTTGAGCCTCAAGGTGAGACGATCGATTTGTTAACCGTCGGATTCTAGTTGACTGATCATTTCATTGCTTTTGTTTAAGTTGTTATTTTAAAGAACTTGCAAATTTAGTTGTGATGGATTGCCTAAGTATTGTTTACTTCTAAGATCTTTCTTGAGTTTTCAATTTTGAGAAGCTTTAAGATTATTTTTATCATTGCTCCAGCAAACTTTATTAATCTCTAAGAAAACAATTCCTGGTTTCACATCAGGCTCTCTCTATGTCGCACTTTATACAATCCAAGGTTCAAGAGATGGCTCTCATGATGTAGCACCTGATCCCGTATGATACATAGTTCACATGTCTCTGGTAGCTTATTACTCTAATCTTGTTTGTAACAATCTAAGCTCTTAACTGTTGAGATATTTATTTACTTTGCCCTAATGTCTCTATGATTTTGTCCCATTGTTATAAATTCTTGAGAGGTTATTCATTTTAGGAGTATCTCTACGAGCACGCTTAATGTTAGAGTTTTTGATGAAATTTCAATCATTATACCAAAAGACACCTCAATGTTTGAGAATTGTGCTTCACTCTACTTAAGAGGTTTCTCATAAATGATTATAGCACGCCCAACGATCAGAAGACACACCTTCAGGAGATCATATGTTAGGAGTTAAATACAAGTTGATCTGCTCAAATTGTTGAGCTTGTCATATGCATGCTCTAGGTAGGGGTGGAAAACTAAGGGATTGCATTGGGTGACATAACACTTCTCGTAGATGGGGATCCCTTATGTGCACTACTGCACTGTAAGGAGACAAAGGGAGGTGCTTGGCTTCGTGCCCAGAGGATTTTATCATCTTTCTACCAAAAAATGTGAAGGAGGATGTTGGCATCTAAAACTTCTTGGGTATGAGCCTTTGAATATGTCATATATATATATATATATATATATATTATGTTTGTGTGTGTGTGGACTGTGGAGAAATGAGTCTGCCTTATTCATAAAATGTCAGAAAATGTAAAAGAAAATTAAATTAAAGAAATTATACATTATGACTTGTTGTATGTTGAAATCATTAGAATCTAGGAAATGTCTATGATATGTATATATTATTATTCTGAGTGATAACTATAAGTCCATTCATCTAGATTGGTCTTAATTGGGTTGAGTTATCGAATTGGGTTGTGCCACTAAATCTATAATTATATTTATGTAATAAATATTATAATTTCTAATGATTTTTTATTGATGATATTGTTTGGTTCAAGTCGAGCCGAGTCATTAAATTAGACAAATGTTGACATTTAAAAAATGCAGAGATTCATATGAATACATATGCTATAAAATGTTGAAAATGCTCATCCTGAAATATATAAATACACCATATTTCTACCCATTCTTAATGCATATTAGAAAATAGAAATCCATAATTCACATAGTATTTTTGAGTTTTGATCGAACGTTGGGTGCCAATCGGCAGTCTCAGGTTCATTAGCCACTCAGACTTCCCTCATGACAAGAGGATGGTTATGTCGACCACCTTCCAATGACCAAATGCCATTGTCCAACATCCACCAACCATGGACATTCAAGTTGCCTTGTCTTTGCTGGGTATGTTGCTTATGAATGAGTATGTTTCCATATCACAATTAAGGTTTTATTTGGGACGGCTTTCTTGCTGCTTCTTAAAGCAACTTTCTAGTTCAATAATTAAAATTTTTGTACTAGAAAGATGCTTTAAGAAGTAACAAGAAAGTCATCCCAAACGAAGCCTAAGTAAAACTTGTTTTTCATTTCTTTAGTAGGAAAGTACGTGTGCTACAAGTAACTGTTAATGCAATTACATATTTAGTGAAAGACAATGTATGAGATGCCTAGATGTCACTGTCAGTTCAATTGCAAATCATGTGAAAGTAAACATCCAAGTTGCCTTGTCTTTGCTGGCTTTATACTTGTAATTAGGAAGCATGTTTTTATCGTTTAAATCACCATTAGTTTTGAATATGTTCCATCTCGTTACTTTGTCTAGTTGATTGTAAATTGTTATCCTTCCCTCATTAATTTTGTATTCTGCTTGAATTTCCAAAAAATACTATTAATTACCTCGAATTTCCCCATTACACAAAAATGGTGCTCCTGGCATGATTGTGATATTAAATTTCTTGACAGATCTTGAGATAATCAGAAGAAACATTCAAATAATGGCTAAACAACAAAATTTAGGCAAATATTGGATTGCTGCATATTGAATCCTATTTGAAACAGATCTTTTGGACTGGCTGTAGATGGTGATTAAAACTACACACTACTTCTTATTGCCATGGGAATCATGAGGTTTATCACTAAACAAGATACATCTGGTGGAAGTTCATCAAATATTCAAATTCAGGAAGTATTACTACAGGGTGCAAAAGTTATACAAAGAGGCTTATACATTATAAAGTCATGATTGAAGATATTTTCTTCCATGCCTACTATCCATTTCAAAAGCTTAGAAGTTAACCAGAACTGTTTATTGAGTGATTGTATTAGTCATGAAGGATGATGTGAGGGTAGAGATATAGAAGAATGAGTACAGAGGATTTCCTGGCCTCACAATCACATGAAATTCCATGGTCTTAGGCAGTAATCTAAGGTTTGAATTACGATGTGGGGAAACGTAAATTATAATAAAATAACAAGTTCTGCTAACCTTCAAATAAAATGGCCTCTTTTAATCTTCTTTTTTTATCTCATGCCTTCTTTTTGTCTCTTCTAGTTGCACTAGCAATTGTTCTCTAAATGTGCTATGGAAGAGATGCATGTCAGTTTTGTCCAAAACTAATCAAGATAGAGGATTTGATCATGATTTTCTGTAGAATGAGTTGAATTTAGCAATTCCACTTTAAAATGATCAAGTAAACTTTCTAGATGAGATCTAGAAGTTTAGAGATTTTTGTGGTGTTTTATTTTATTTTATTTTTTTGGATTTTATAAGGGACTAAAAACAAGATATTGATCTAAAATAGTAAACAAAACTTTGAACTAGGGTTGATTTGTTCTCTAAGATTTTTACTAGACCTTAAATAAATTTAGATTTATTGGAGTATGGGATGTCGGCCAATGATCTAGAGATTTGTTGGGGTTTTATGAGATTTTGGTTGGTTAAATACTAGAGGAACAAAAGTAATCCTGCAAAGACAAAATTCTTGGCCGGCCGTAGTAAGTAGGATTATACTTGGATTTAGAGAGACAAAATCGGATTTTGTATTTTTATAAGATGGATTACAAATATTAAAACGGAATGACCGATGCTTATAATGAAAGGAAAGCAAAGGAAACTAAAACCTACTTACCAAAGTAGGGATCCAATGAGATCACCCAACCTCCTTGGATATGGCCGGCCAACAAGCCTCTGAGCCAATTGGACTTCTCTCTAAAAATATGTAAGCAAACCAAATACTTTTTTCATTTCAATCCAAAGATTGACAAGCTCTATCACTACCCTCATGAATATGTTGAATAGAGTGTTCCGATAGTATTTGATTAAATTTATGATTGCATTCATAAATGATTGTTGCTCCTATTTCTTGACCAAAAGCATGAGTATTTTGGTGTCATCTAGAAAACTCTTTGGGAGCATGATGATCAAGTCATATGGTGAGTATTGCCTTCTTGAAAACTTTGGTGATGACAACTGTGCTTGTTCGACCCCATCAATGTTAAGTATATTTAGTTTACAATGATGCCTTCCTTGCTCTTCTCGACAACCAAATGAAAAGAACTACCTAACTTATGACTTAGAGTTGGTATCCATCATCTTTGCTTCGAAGATATGACGACAGTACTTGTGCATTAACCATGTGAAATGTTTTACCAACCAGAAGGGCGTGAAGAACTTCATGCAAATGAAGCTCAACTTCTGACGGAGAACACAACAACAACATCAAGCCTTTATCCCACTATGTGGGGTCGGCTACATGAATCTTTTTTCTCCATTGTGTCCTATTAAAAGTCAAATTCTCGTTTAAATCTAATAAAAAAAGATCATTTCTAATATTTTCTAACCAAGTCTTTTTAGGTCTCCCTCTACCTTTCTTAACATAAGTCAAATCTAATACCTCTACTTTCCTAACCGGGTCATCGGAATGCCGTTGTTTTATGTGACGGAGAAGATGGATGAAATATTTTAAGGATTGTGAATTTTATATTAAAGCTGTTACTCATCACCTTTTATAAACCAGACAACAACTTTTATGCCAACATGGAGGGAAAGATTGTTTGACGCCCTGCAGAGCTTAATGACTTCTTGAATGGAAAGTTGTAGAAGGTTGATTACACATGCCAATAATAAGACAAATCCAGCTTGTTTGATTTCTAATTTGGTTGGTAAGGATTGCTTATATTTTGTAGAAGGTTGTGTGCACTGATAACATTGAAGTATGACATCTTGAAGGATGCACGTCAAACCAAATCTTGTCCACCTAGGAGCTAGAAGATGTACCAAAACTTGAAATCTCGCTCTTGGTGTTCATGAATGAAGATGTCATCTATTATATTAGATGATGCCACACATGTCAAGTCATTAAGGAAAATCATCAAAAGTTAGTGGGACTACACTAAAGCTGACAGAAGACAACCAACAATATTAAGTAGATATTACATGACTCTGATAGGAAACACTTGAAGATTTCAAGTAAATCTTATCAATTTCAGAAAAACTGCAAGAAAACTCTTTCAAACTTCAAAGGAAAAATCAGGAAAACAGGAATTTTATGTGATAATCAAACTAAAAGAAGAAAAATAACAAGATACAATTGATCCTCAATTCAAGAGGAGGATCGATCTCTCCCAAATCTCTAGACACCCATAGAGCCCAAAGAAAACCTAAGGGATCTCAAATTTCAACCAAATTTCAGATGCCCTAACCCTAGGAAAACAAACTATTTAATGCATACAATTCAAAAGAAAATCTCTAAACAATCCCTACATTCAATTTCCCTCCTAAACCCCTCCTAAAATCCTTCCTAAATTGCTCCTTGAAGAGTGGGCGGTCGGCTCCTGCATACATGAGGCAGAGAATTCTGCCCCTTTTCGCGTGAGCCGGTACACAAGGGACCGACTGGACCGGTTCAATGAACCGGACTAACAGACTCATCACAATGCAAGATTGCTAGAAGAAGCATTATGAACTTAGGCATTGTGATGCCCAATTGAATGTTTGAGACAAGCTACTCTTGAAGGTAATCCTGATGCGTGACATGAAGTAGTTCGATAGGTTGATGAGTTACAACCGTGATATGCAAAGCCTTTTGAACTAAAAGATAAAAAGTCAAACTGATTATTACCAATTATTACTATGTTGACAATGATGTTCTGATGGGGACATCGGAGCTTGGAAAGTCTATCAGAGCCGTGGCCGCCTATCTACGGTCACGATCACACCAATATATTTTTAAGTCATCTTATGTGTTTGTTTTTATTTATTTATGTTTGTATTTGCTTTTCATCATTTTCCCCTTTTACCCCTTACATAAGGGTGGTCATGTGTAAGCCCAAAGGGCATCATCATCTTTTGTTTTTGAGTCCATTGTATGAGGTTGTGTATTGCCCTTATGTTCTCTTTTCATGGTTAATGAATGATTATCAAAGAAATTCCTGCATCCTTATGTTGTGTGAGAGCTTAAGAGCTATGGAGAAGAAACCCTAGGAGAGGGAAGCGAATCACCCACCAACCTTGGAAGCGTCCGGATTTGTGGCTCTTTATTTTTCTATCTTTTTCCCTCCTGCACTTCATCACCGCCAGCCCTTAGCCCCATCCACCACCCATAGCCGAAATCCCACCCGAGCCCCTTAACCGCCGCCCCCCTTCTTCCCCTCCCCTTGCCCCACTGCCACCACAATACCGCTGGCCCTCCCTTCCACCACCAAATCGCCGCCCCTCAATTTTCCCTTTCCAAAGTTGTCCCCCTAAAGCCCCACTTTCCTTATTTAACTCAACCTAATTTTGGAAAGAATTTGAATTTAAATAAATCAAATTTAGATTTCAAAATCTTTCCTTTCTCATTAATCCTATTTTTGGAAAGGGCTCATAATTAAATCAATTAATCAAATCAAGATTGATTGATTAATTAAAGCTTTAAATCCAAATACATTGAATCTTGACCCTTGCCCTATCTTTCAGTGTGATGAGTCTTCGAGGAAAGCCACGACAAACGCCTTCAAACATTTCAACCCTTCAGAAACAATGAATGCCGATCCCAATCTTGATTCCGGATTCATTTACAACGAGCAAGGGGACGTCGACATTCTCTAGTCAACTGATAGGAAACACTAGGATTCACAAGTGTTCCTAGCCAAAATCAGTAAACTGCAGCAGATTTATTGCTGTCCACAGCAGGAAACAGCCCAAAAACAGAGAAAAACAGGAGTTTTACACGATAAATCTTTGAAAAAACTAAGGAAAACTCTTGTATTTCACTAGTAGATGAATAAAACAGCAAAGATACAATTGATCCTCAATTCGAGAGGAGGATCGATCTCTCCCAAATCTCTAGACGCCACTAGAGCCCAAAAAAAACCTAAATCTACGAGATCTCAAATTTCAGCCAAATTCAAGATGATCAAACCCTAGGAAAATCTACTATTTAATGCATACAATTCAAAAGGAATTCCCTAAACAGTCCCTACGTTCAAATTTCTCTCTCAAAACGCTAAAAAAACGCTTCCTAAAATGATCTAACGGGCTGGTCGGGCCAATCGATCTCCGCAGGAGGCGGAGATCTGTCGCTCTTTGCAACTTGCCGGTTCTGTGCGGACCGGCTGGACCGGTCTAACAATACTCCCCTCCTAAAAATCCACCTTGTCCTCACGGTGGAGATATGCTCGTGTTCCGGTGGAGGTGGCCATCCTTAAGGTGACTGAAAATCCTTACTGTATTGTTGAACCAAGGGCCGCACAAAAAAAAGAGAAACACCCCCTCCCTCCTCCATCTTGATCACATTCAGCTTATGTAGTCCCACCAGATAGTCTTCCCCCACCTCTTGCATATCCCTGACTATGGTCTTAAGTGATGTCATGGCTTTGGATAGCCCTGCATCTCCCCTTATAACCACCTTTCTCCCATCCACCATTAATTCCATCGTAAGTGCTCCCCAATTGTCCTTGCTTTTCCCCAAGGTTTGCAACCACTTCATCCCCAGGATGATATCAGTGCTTCCTAACTCTAGTGGGAGAAAGTCCACCCTTACTTGAATTCCCTGGATGGTCAACACCACTCTTTTACAGATTCCCTGGCCTTTCTCCACCTTCCCTGTACCCATCATCACCCCATAACAACCTGTGTCCACCAATTTTACTCCCAGTTGGTTGACGACTTGAATGGAAATGAAATTGTGGGTAGCCCCACTATCAATTAGCACCACCACGTCACGGCCAACTATCTCTCCTTTCACTTTCATAATATGACTCGGATTGAATCCCACTACAGAGTTCAGAGAGACATCTGCCACATCCAGGTGCAACTTCTCCTCCTCTCCAGATCTGCTTCCACCTCCCTCATCATCTTCCTTGTCTTCACATACAAGGAGAACCTGAAGAGTTCGGTCCTTGCACCTATGCCCTGGCATGTACTTCTCATCACATCTGAAACACAACTCCTTTGTCCTCTTATCCTGCATCTCCTTCTCTGTCAGCCTCTTGAAATTTTCCCCACTCTCTCCTCCTACTGGCTTCTTCCGGGTGGTCTCATTACTGTTGTCTGATGCAAGCCCCTTGGGTGCTAGAAAAGTGGTCGTCGTCCTGTAAGAGCCTCCTGAGCAATTTCCTCGAGCACCTCTTTCTGCTTTCTTCTGATCTTCTACCAACTGCGCCAGCTCCATAACATTTTCGAGGTTTCTCAGCTCCAGTACCCTGACTGCTGTTCGGATCTCTGGTTTCAACCCCTTCATGAAGTTCCCTTCTAAGGCTGACTCTGAAATGTGATCCAATCTGCTAGCCAAGTACTCAAACCGACCCCGATAATCTGCCAGTCCCTTCTTGAGTCAAGGCAAAGAATTGCTCATAGAAGTCTCCTCCCCCGTCGGTTCGGAAACGCTCTAATAAGCAATCCTTGAACTCTCTCCAGCTTCGGATGGGTTCCCTCCTATTACGCCACTGATACCATGCCAAAGCTTTCCCTTCCAGACACAGACCCGTCGTTGTCAATTTTTCATCATCTGTCAACCCGTTGACAGCGAAGTAACGCTCCACTTTGTAGATCCAACAATGGCCATCTTCGCCTTCAAAGACGGACATTTTCAGCTTCCTCACCCGTGGGTCTCCTCCGTTTCTCCAATATCCTCCATAACCTCCAATTCCTCGAAGGGGAAGAGTCCCCCCAAGTGTCCCGATTATCCCTCCGACGATTATATTTGAATCCCACTTCATATTAATCTCTTCTTCCTTCGAAATCATCACCTCGAAGCTGAATTCCTTGAGATTCAGCACCTCGACGATGACGTTCATCCCTTCTTCCTTCAAAAACAGCCCCTTGACACTGAATCATTTCGAATTCAGCACCTCGGCGATGAATTTCTTCCCTTCCCCCTTCGAATTCAGCACCTCAACGTTGGATTCTTTCAAATTCAGCACCTCGGGGATTGAATTCTTCCCTCCTTCCGACCAAATCAGCCTCCCATTGGTCGTATCCCCTGCTCATTTCCTCTCTAGAAAACGATTCTAGAGGGGGCATGTCGTTTTCCTCCTCCAGGATCTCCACCTCCGAATTTCTCCTCCCCCTCAAGGGTTTCGGATTTCCTCTCATGCCATGGCCGTCGGTAGTCTCCCTTACTTCCGATGTCGCCGGATTGGTCTTCATTTCAAGTAGTTTCTTCATCATTTCCTCCATCGCGGTGAACTTCCCCTCCAACCTTTCATTGTTGGAGGTGATTTGATTTTGAAAGTTGCAGAATCTTTCCTCCAAATCGGCTTTCAATTGGCCGACTTCGCCTTCCAAGACGTCAACCTTCTTTCTGGCCATCTTTCATCCCAACGGATCTCAAAAAAATCACTTCCGAAAGCCAAAAGCTTTCAGGATTTCAGCTGCCTAAGGTCCCAAAAACGATGCTCGGATACCAATTTGATAGAAAATACTTGAGTTTGCAAGTAATTCCTAGCCAAATCGGAAGCGAGACAGCAGAAAATATGTTGTTTATAGAGTTGGACAGCAGGTTATCACAGAAAAACAGCAGAAATTATAGAGAAAACGGAGAGAAAACTATAAGAAAAGCTTGTATTCCACTAGTCAATGAATAAAATAGCAAGATACAATTGATCCTCAATTCGAGAGGAGGATCGATCTCTCCCAAATCTCTAGACGCCGCTAGAGCCCAAAGAAAACCTAAATCTAAGAGATCTCAAAGTTCTGTCAAATTCAAGATGCCCAAACCCTAGGAAAAACAACTATTTAATGCATACAAATCAAAAGGAAATCCCTAAACAGTCCCTACATTCAAAATTCTCTCTCAAAACGCCAAAAAACGCTTCCTAAAATGCTCTAATGGGCTGGTCGGGCCGCTCGGCGGCTGAAATCCTGAATTTCAACAAGATCTTCGTCTCCGGAAGAAGATTTTTGTGGATCCGATAGAAGAAAAAAAAATGGCCGGAAAGAAGGTGGACGTTTTGGAAGGAGAAATC